>NC_092173.1:25559061-25646561 GCF_045791955.1 Oncorhynchus clarkii lewisi | reverse complement strand
GCTGTTAAGAAGGTAGAGAGACTTATCCCCATTTTAGCTACTGTTGTATCAATATGTTTAGACCATGACAGTTTACAATCCAGGGTTATTCCAAGCAGTTTAGTCTCCTCAACTTGCTCCATTTCTACATTATTTGCAAGATTTCGTTGAGGTTTAGGGTTTAGGGAATGATTTGTCCCAAACCCAATGCTTTTAGTTTTTGAAATATTTAGGACTAACTTATTCCATGCCACCCATTCTGAAATTAACTACAGCTCTTGTTTAAGTGTTGCAGTCATTTCTGTTGCTGTAGTAGTGTTGAGTCATCTGCATACATAGACACACTGGCTTTACTCAAAGCACGTGGCATGTCGTTAGTAAAGATTGAATGAAGTAATGGGCCTAGACAGCTGCCCTGGAGAACTTTTTATTCTTCCTGAATTATGTTGGAGAGGCTTCCATTAAAGATTGCCCTCTGTGTTCTGTTAGACGTGTAACTCTTTATCAACAGTATACCAGTGGGTGTAAAGCCATAACACATACGTTTTTGCAGCAGTAGACTATGATCGAGAATGTCAAAAGCCGCACTGAAGTCTAACAAAACAGCCCCCACAATTTTTTTATTATCAATTTCTCTCAGTCAATCATCAGTGCTGTGTTTGTTGAATGCCCTTCCCTATAAGCATGCTGAAAGTCTGTTGTTAATTTGTTTACTGTAAAATAGCATTGTATCTGGTCAAACACAATTTTTTCCAAAACTTTACTAAGTGTTGGCAACAGGCTGATTTGTTGGCTATTTAAGCCAGTAAAGGTGGCTTGTCATTGTTGATCATTTTTTCACCTCTTCCACACTCACTTTACGGAATTCAAAATTACAATTCTTGTAATAATTTGGTCAGATATACTTGAATGTGTAGTATCAGCGTTTGTTTGCTAAATAATTAAAGTAGTTGGCAATATCAGTTAGTTTTGTAATGAATGAGCCATCTGATTCAATTAATGTTGGAGCTGAGTTTGCTTTTTTCCACCAAAATGTAATTGAAGGTGCTCCGAAGCTTTTTACTATAATTCTTTGTCATTTACCTTTGTTTTATAGTGTAGTTTCTTCTTCCTTTCATTCAGTTTTTATCTCAATTTGCAGTATGTTTGCCAATTGGTTTGTGCGGCCAGACTTATTTGCCATTCCTTTTGCCTCATCCCTCTTAACCATACAATTTTTCAATTCCTCAAAATCCACAGGGATTTAAACATTTTTCAGTCATTTTCTTAATGGGTGCATGCTTAACTGGGATAAGCAATTTCATAAATGAATGAAGTCTGTTTGCTCCTCATTACACACCATGGACCAACACATATTATTTACATCAACAACATAAGATTCACTACAGAACGTATTGTATGACCTCCTATACATTATATTAGGCCCAGCCGTTGGGACTTTGGTGTTCCTAGATATGGCTACTATATTGTGATCACTACATCCAATGGATCTGGATACTACTTTTAAGCAAATATCTGCAGGATTAGTAAAGATGTGATCAATACATGTTGATGATTTCATTCCTGTGCTGTTTGTAACTACCCTTGTATGTTGACTGATAACCTAAATCAGGTTGCAGGCACTGGTTACAGTTTTAAGCTTTTTCTTGAGTGGGCAGCTTGATGAAAGCCAGGCAATATTTAAATCACCCAGAAAAATACCTCTCTATTGATATCACATGCATTATCTAGCATTTCACACATGTTATCCAGATACTGACTGTTAGCACTTGGTGGTCTATAGCAACCTCCCACAAGAATGGGGTTTAGGTGAGGCAGATGAACCTGTAGCCATATTACTTCAACAGTATTTAACATCAGATCCTCTCTAATCTTTACAGGAATGTGGTTCTGAATATAAACAGAAACACCTCCACCACTGGCATTTCTGTCTTTCCTGTAAATGTTATAACATTGTATTGCTACCACTGTATCATCAAAGGTATTGTCTAAGTTAGTTTCAGAGATCCAAATATGAATGTCATCTGTTACTAGCAAGATATTAATTTAATGAACCTTGTTTCTTAAGCTACATGTGTTAACGTGGGCAATTTTGAGCGCATTTCTGAGTGCTTGCTTGTTTTCATTGCTTTACTGGGAAGCTTAGCAGAAGTAGATATTCTCATGTTATGTATGTTAGTGCAGGGTGAGCTGCACAGTGGACTTCCTACTAGTGCACACCGCCTCAGTGCTAACAGCATAGATCTGGTTCATAGACACATGAATGCTGCATACAATAGCTGCAGGATCAGCAGAGGCATTCAGAGCAGTTAGAGGGACATAAATTAGATTACTTACATTGCATCTTCCAATGCCCCTGGTATAATGTACATTTGCTAAAGCATTATGATGACTCAGCGACACAATGGTAGGGATTAACTGAGATGGGCTTGGGTCAGTGATAAATCATTGTTTCAACGCAGCCTTATAATGCTGTGAAAGGATCCAGGAACCCAAATTATTTTAGGTGGTTTCCATCGTCCTTATAAAACATGTGTTGTTTCCCAAAGGTATCGAAATTGTCAACAAAAGTTACTCCCATTGAGCTGCAATAATAACGTAGCCAGTTGTGAAGAGAAAGAATCCTGCTAAAGCGTTCAATGCCACGATTCAGAGAGGTCACAGGGCCAGATATGATGGGTCTTATGTTAGTGTCTAGCAGAGAGTCAATCAGCTCTTTGAAATCTAGTTTCAAATGTTCAGAGCTGCCATTCATAATGTCATTAAAATCCACATGGACTACGATAGAATCGATGTCCATGTCCTGGCGTAGTATATTCGGGAGCAGCTTAGTAATGTTTTTTACTCAAGCTCAAGGATAGGGAATTGTTTTTGCACCAGGAACAGTCACATTTCTTACCATGGAGCTGCCCAAAATTACGGCTGGCGAGAAGGACGAGGATATCCACCGACTCCCACGTTTCTCAACATGGTGCAGGCCTCCGACAGATGGAGAAACCCTCTCGATCCAGAGCAGCTGGCCACAGACAGCGGCCACAGACACAGGTACCCCAAGCGTCGAAGTTGCAGGATCAAAGTTGCAAGATCAGGCTCCAGGGCGGTAAAACTATTAGTTGTTTGTATCCCCTCCGGCCTCTGTTGAGAGTGTAGACTGCTTTGCGGGAGGCCACTGTCTTCTGCTTCCACGCCTCGTGACATGCGACCATTGTTGATTGCCATGCTCCTCTTGCTGTGCTCCTTTGACTCCACTATCAGGTGGGGACGGAGGGGCAGGAGATGGCTCCCCTGGCGAACAAACTCTGGGCAACACCGGCCAGTCAGATAATGACTAACGACAAGATGGAGATGCATCCGGGACTAGCTTGTTGGCTAACGTTTGCAGCTTAGCTAGGTTAGTGGGTCTTTGAAGCAGACTTGTGGTTGGTCAAAGTGGCAGAAACTTAGCAAAGGCTGGGCTCAGCTGTCTTCCCGTGTAGACTCCGCGAGCGCCAGTCCTCAGCTAGCACCCCAGCCTCCAACTCTCACAGAAGCCATCTGCCGCGGACCCCGCATCTTACATACAATGTGAAGAGGTCACAGCGGGATACCGAATGCCACCTTTCAACCTCTCCTTACGTGTGAAACGGATGCAGATAAACCTTGAGCTCTATTGCCACTGTCGGGAAGACGACCTCAAGTTGGGCGCCAACTCTCCTCACTTGAAGGGGCGGGTGTGAATACGCCTCTCTTGGTATCCCTTTCTTTCGCTCTCTCTTTTCCTGCTCTATCACTTTATACCGCTCTCTCTTTTTCCCACACTCTCTCCTCCTCACACTTTCTCTGTCTACCCCCCCTTTCTGGTTCACTCTTTCTCTTCCCCTCTCGTTCTCTGTATCTCTCTCTCTCACTTTCTCTCTTTCTCCCTCTCTTTCTTGTAAATGGCTGCCTGCCAATGGCTGGTCTGAGGAGAAAAGGGATTTGAATGAAGAATGGAGACAAGAGAGGAAACAAAGAGGCTGTAAAAAGGCGGTAAACACAAAGAAGAGACGTCTGGTGGAGATGAACTGTGTGTGTGTGTGTGTGTGTGTGTGTGTGTGTGTGTGTGTGTGTGTGTGTGTGTGTTACTGTACCATAGGCAGTGGTCCAAGACCAGGGGTAATCCTTTAAGAAGGCCTTACTACTGGGATCCTCAGGAACAAGTCAATCATGATCATGATGCATTATGCTGACAACACTCGCATGTGTCTAAATAATATCAGGTGCTTGCAGATGTGCCAGACCCCTGCTTTGGGGATATCAGGCAGCAGTTTATGATGATGGGCAGATACACACGCACACATGCACACATGCACACCCAAACATACACATATGGCGGCAGCGCCAGATAAGAAGATTATTTCAGAGGAGGCATTATTCTCTATGTGAATGCAATAATTGTTTTCATTATTTAGAGGGAGTTTTAGCCACTACGGGGCATTACTGTAGATAGTGTTTCGTTCCCAGAGTGTGGTAGAGCAGTGGTTCCCAGAGTGTGGTAGAGCAGTGGTTCCCAGAGTGTGGTAGAGCAGTGGTTCCCAGAGTGTGGTAGAGCAGTGGTTCCCAGAGTGTGGTAGAGCAGTGGTTCCCAGAGTGTGGTAGAGCGTGTGTGTGTGTGTGTGTGTGTGTGTGTGTGTGTGTGTGTGTGTGTGTGTGTGTGTGTGTGTGTGTGTGTGTGTGTGTGTGTGTGTGTGTGCATGTGCGTGTGTTTGTGTTTTTTTGTCACTGTCCATGGTCCTTATCAGGTCACGAAGGGCTGAATCTCTTCCCATGATTGTGGATGAGTCTGGTTGTTGATTTAATTATTTTGTTGTAAATTCTTAACCATTTTCAACTAAAAGTGAGATTTTAAAAAAAGCAGAAATGTTTTACTTATATGAGAGAGACCATAAACATGTATGCTGTCTGAGACACAATCAAGGGGGTTGGGTCCGAGGGAGGGGAGATCTGTTGTAACGGCCTTTTGGAAGAGATAAATGGCTTACAGATGGCCCAATTAATATATTCTAATGAGACAGGAAAATAGCAGAGCAGTGATCAGAGTCACACCAGGCCTTATACACACACACCCTGCCTGACTACCACATATAACCAGAACTACCGCATAGCAACCATTTAACAACCAACGTACAACCAAATACTACAACATTCCACAATAACATAAGGTCCAAATTTAAACCAAAAGACAACCAAATATTTTTGTATTACATTTTGTAATCAAACCAAATAATAAAAATACATAATTTTAATCTCCCATGTTCCCAGAACCGTTTACCATTTTTTCAGTCCTAAAGTAATTTTGTTCTCCCTTGTGTACAATATTTTAGAGGAGGATAAGCTAGTAATAATGACATGTGCTGTGCTGCCCAGAGTAATATGGTTTCACCAGCAGATAATGAAAGAAGATAACGCAATGCAGATAATCCAACAGAAAATAGCACCATATCCTACTGATAAATGTGTCCATCGATGAGATGAAAAATGGTTCAAAAATGGTTTTGGCCAGTCCTGAGCAGCACAGAGCAGAGAGAGGAGGGGGGACAGGGGCCCAAGCACAGTCAGTCCTCAGGGAAGAATCCTGGGGAAAAAAACAACATGGCTTCTTCTCACCAGACAGCGATAACATACTCCCTCCTCCACTGTGAAACCCACAAAAATCCACCAATATGTTACCAAGGTATTTTATCATTTCCTATCAGATCCCACTCTCCCTTATCGCTGTTCCACACACTTAAACACGGATACCCATTTCCACACACATTTCTCATTTTTTCAAACACAAAAAAGTACTGACTTTTTTAAAAGGGTTCTGCATTCAGCGGTCAAGATAAACACGCTTTCTAGGATATATTGTTCCAGAAATCCATTGTTGTTTTGGGTAATGTGTAAATGGTTGTGTACTGTATGGTAAAGGACAGTAAGTGGTTGTGTACTGTATGGTAAAGGACAGTAAGTGGTTGTGTACTGTATGGTAAAGGACAGTAAGTGGTTGTGTACTGTATGGTAAAGACAGTAAGTGGTTGTGTACTGTATGGTAAAGACAGTAAGTGGTTGTGTACTGTATGGTAAAGGACAGTAAGTGGTTGTGTACTGTATGGTAAAGGACAGTAAGTGGTTGTGTACTGTATGGTAAAGGACAGTAAGTGGTTGTGTACTGTATGGTAAAGGACAGTAAGTGGTTGTGTACTGTATGGTAAAGACAGTAAGTGGTTGTGTACTGTATGGTAAAGGACAATATTTCTTAAGCCATTCAATGATCTAGGTCAGGTCAATACAGCGACCAAAGCTTTAGTTGAGTGCTCTCATATTTCCTTGTGGTTCCAGGAGGAAAGATAGGTAAGAGAGGTAGATATGGAGTGTGTGTGTCCGTGTGTGTGTGTCCGTGTGTGTGTGTGTCTGTCTGTATGTCTGTGTGTGTGTGTGTGTGTGTGTGTGTGTGTGTGTGTGTGTGTGTGTGTGTGTGTGTGTGTGTGTGTGTGTGTGTGTGTGTGTGTGTGTGTGTGTGTGTGTGTGTGTGTGTGTGTGTGTGTGTATGTCCGTGTGTGTGTGTGTGTGTGTGTGTGTGTGTGTGTGTGTGTGTGTGTGTGTGTGTGTGCGTGCGTGCGTATGTGTGTGCAACAGGGGCCTTGGCCTATGAATTGCCTTGACAGTGATAAAGGAAATAGGAGGGGATGCTATTTGGCTCATATTACCTCAAGACAGATGGAAACTGTTTTACCACTTGAGCTGCTCTCATTTCTTTAAAGGCCTTCTGAGAGTGATGCCCTGCTGTGTGTTTGTACACACACACACGTATACTGTACGTATGTATGTTTGTGTTTGTGTGTGTGTAAGGAGAAGATAATGCAGGAACAGGGCTGTGAAGAGGCTTGAGAGGTTTCAGAGTAAGAGCAGGTATAGAATGACCAACATCACTCACATCTTTGTAGGGTTCAGCACCTGGGGCACCTGGGGTGTGAGGTCAAGTGTAGGCCAGGCCTCCAGCAGACCGCTGGACCTTGGAGGGTGGCAGGGTGGTGGAGGGGAGGCCAGGCCTCCAGCAGACGGCTGGACCTTGGAGGGTGGCAGGGGGGTGGAGAGGTGGTGGAGGGGAGGGAAGGTTAGGGACAAGGAGGCTAAGGGAGCCATGACCATTGTTCTTCTGGAGAATGGCTATTGTTAATCCTGACTGGGACACGTGGCCCCCCATCATACACACACACACACACACACACACACACACACACACACACACACACACACACACACACACACACACACACACACACACACACACACACACACACACACACACACACACACACACAAACCTCTCACACATTGTGTTGCTTTAATGGAAGCCCCCCACCCCTCTCTCGTTCCCTATTTCTCTCTACCACACACATACACACCCTGCCCCCACGCAGCAGCACAAACACAAAGAGGCCTTGCTCAGCTGCTGACCTTGTCTCCACCCTGCAGCACAAAAGGCCCCATAGATGGATGCCTCTTTGGTGTGCGCCCACTGTCATTATGTGAGCCTAAGCTTTTAACCTCTCTCTCTCTCTCTCTCTCTCTCTCTCTCTCTCTCTCTCTCTCTCTCTCTCTCTCTCTCTCTCTCTCTCTCTCTCTCTCTCTCTCTCACACACACAAACACACACACACAAACGCACACACACACACACACACACACACACACACACACACACACACACACACACACACACACACACTTACACACACACACACACACACACACACACATAGACTGACACACTCTTTGAAAAGATTGTGAGTCAAATACCTGTACTGAGAATACAGTGATGCTTTGAGGAAAGTCCCATGGTAATTTTGCTAGTGTGCAGCAGTTCACCCAGTCTGCTTATGTGTCACACACACTTTGTTAACACATTCAAATTAGTCTGATATTCAATCAATGAAGATGAACTTGCTGAAGGTAAAATCTTGTACTATTTCTTCACCCTGCTTACATTCCAAGGGAAGAAGCCAGATAAGATTATGCATATGGGGAAATTATTCAGAGATGAGTACATTTTAATATATGGTAATTATTTGACAGGATATACTTACACAGTGATGAGAGAGAGAAAGAGAGAGAACACAGAGAGAGAAATTAACAAAAGAGCGTTGTCGATAAGATTTTTCTTTCTATCTCTCCTTTACGTAGATGAGCAGTGTAGACTGTAGGTTTTGTTAACTAGCTGCCATCCTGTGTGTTCTCTGACTGATAACCCAACTACATACTAGAACACAGAACAATCAAACTAGAACAACCAAAACACAGGGCCCTACACATAATCACTAGTGAACCAAAACACAGGGCCCTACACATAACCACTGGTGAACCAAAACACAGGGCCCTACACATAACCACTAGTGAACCAAAACTATGGCCTTGATCAGCAGTAGCAACCCTACGTCAGAGCTCAGGGAGGAGACATCATGTGCATTAAGCACTAGGTCACTTATACCTGATCATACACCACCTACATATTTCCCTCGCTCCTCTTCTTATTCCCTCACAGGGCTAAAACATCAAGGGATATTTTCTAATGCATCTGATAGAATGACACAGTCAGCAGAATCTCCTTTTGTCGTGTAGAGCATAAATCTCACTGTATCCGTGTTTTATCGGCCCTATCAATATTCCTTGTGTGGAGTGTACCCTTGACTAATGCCTGCTCACTGGATGCGTACAGTACATGGTTGCTGCTGCATTTCTCCTATTGATTCATACACAGAGAATCCTCCGTGATTACTCCCTGCTGTGCCGCTGGGAAAATGAATACACTTGTATTTACACTGAGTGTACAAAACATTACGAAAGTGGTCAGATGACGCAGATGCTACGCTACAGGACTGTTTTTCTATCACAGACTGGAATATGTGTCGGGATTCATCCAATGGCATTGAGGAGTACACCACCTCAGTCATCGGCTTCATCAAAATAAGTGCATTGACGACGTCGTCCCCACAGTGACCGTATGTACATATCCCAACCAGAAACCATGGATTACAGGCAACATCTGCATCGAGCTAAAGGCTAGAGCTGCTGCTTTCAAGGAGCGGGACACTAATCCGGACGCTTATCAGAAATCCCTCTACGCCCTCAGACGAACCATCAAACAGGCATAGCGCCAATACAGGATTATGATTGAATCCTACTACACCGGCTCTGAAACTCGTTGGATGTGGCAGGGCTTGAAAACTATTATGGACTAAAAATGAGAAACCCTGCCGCGAACTGCCCAGTGATGCGAGCCTACCAGACGAGCTAAATGCCTTTATGCTCACTTGAAGGCAAGCAACACTGAAGCATGCATGAGAGCACCAGATGACCAGACTTTTAAGCCTTGAGAAAATGTAGACATGGATTGCGTATGTGTGCCATTCAGAGGATGAATGGGCAAGACAAAAGATTTAAGTGCCTTTGAACGGGGTATGGTAGTAGGTGCCAGGCGCACTGGTTTGTGTGAAGAACTACAACACCGCTGGGTTTTTTACACTCAAGAGTTTCCCGTGTGTATCAAGAATGGTCCACCACCCAAAGGACATCCAGCCAACTTGACACAATTGTGGGAAGCATTGGAGTCAACATGTGCCAGCATCCCTGTCGAACTCTTTCGACACCTTGTAGATGCAACTCAATATTAGGAAGGTGTTCTTAATGTTTTCTACACTCCGTGTATAATGTGTATATTGATATACTGTGCATTTCAATATGCATTTGTAGGCTGTACAGACATGCTAATAAATGCCATGAGTTGGGACTCTCATTAATTTATCCACATGGTGGTGTATTGTTGTCTCTACCTGCTTGCCCTTTGTGCTGTTGTCTGTGCCCAATAATGTTTGTACCATGTTTTGTGCCGCTACCATGTTGTGCTGCTGCCATGTTGTGATGCTACCATGTTGTTGTTATGTTGTGTTGCTACCATGTTGTGTTGTCATGTGTTGCTGCCATGCTATGTTGTTGTCTTAGGTCTCTCTTTATCTAGTGTTGTGTGCTTTGTCCTATATTTGTATTCATTTTTTTCAAATGTTTAATCCCAGCCCCTGTCCCAGTAGGACAGGGGCCAGGGGCCAGGGGCCTTTTGCCTTTTGCCTCATTGTAAATAAGAATTTGTTCTTAACTGACTTGCCTAGTTAAATAAAGGTTAAATCAAATAAATGTAGGGTACCTTTTTTTGTAGTTTTTTGTTTATCCCTGATTGTATAAGAAGACTTCCTTGCGCTGTGTTTCCCTCCTCGTAGCCCCTGTGTGATCTGTACCTCTCAAACGCAGCAAATGCTCTTTAGTCACATATTTTTGTCTTGATTGAATATTTATTGGCTTATTTATTCTTAATCACAGACGGCCTCTGTATGGGTCTAACCCTCCATGTTTCTATCCAGCTGAACTCCAGATCTACTCTTGGCACTGCTCTCAGATCACCATTACCCCCAGCACATCGGTTGCCTGGCACCACTCAAATCCATCAAATCTCTGTGATTTTGTCGACTGTGACATCCAGCCTCAGAGAAAAAAAGCTACCTCCAACATGGCCCCAGAGGATATTAAGCAAAGACACATGAGTCCATCATTTTCCGGGCCTCCACGTGTGCAATGCCATAATGAGTCTAGGAAAATGACTTTCTAACTAGCAGAGCCGTTTCTTTGTGGTTGCTTTGCTCCTCTATGACCGCTGCACTAATTGAATCACCATAGAGCCACTGTATCAATTCTAACTTTGGTATTAGGATTTAATCAGGCATGTAGGAGACCAGCTTGGTGAGGTGAGGGGTCCTTTGTGAGGAGCCCATCTGTTGGTGACACAAGGCCCAGTTTGGGCTCTTGTGGGCTGGGCCAAAACAAAAAGAGGGGCAGTCGGGTGGGTAGCTACCCCTCCTCCCTAGGATGTCTGTCTGGGTCTCTGGTACCTCTTCACTTTGAAATACATTCACAAGCACACACATATATGGGACACACACACACATATATGGGACACACACACACATATATGGGACACACACACACATATATGAGACACACACACACATATATGGGACACACACACACATATATGGGACACACACACACATATATGGGACACACACACACATATATGGGACACACACACACATATATGAGACACACACACACATATATGGGACACACACACACATATATGGGACACACACACACATATATGGGACACACACACACATATATGAGACACACACACACATATATGGGACACACACACACATATATGGGACACACACACACATATATGAGACACACACACACATATATGGGACACACACACACATATATGAGACACACACACACATATATGAGACACACACACACATATATGGGACACACACACACATATATGGGACACACACACACATATATGGGACACACACACACATACAGATGAAGTCGAAAGTTTACATACACTAAGGTTGGATTAATTAAAACTAGTTTTTCAACCACTCCACAAATTTCTTGTTAACAAACTCTAGTGGGACACACACACACATACAGATGAAGTCGAAAGTTTACATACACTAAGGTTGGATTAATTAAAACTAGTTTTTCAACCACTCCACAAATTTCTTGTTAACAAACTCTAGTTTTGGCAAGTCGGTTAATTAAGACAAGTACTTTGTGCATGACACAAGTCATTTTCCCAACAATTGTTTACAGACAGATTATTTCACTTATAATTCACTGTATCACAATTCCAGTGAGTCAGAAGTTTACATACACTAAGTTGACTGTGCCTTTAAACAGCTTGGAAAATTCCAGAAAATGATGTCATTGCTTTAGAAGACTCTGATAGGCTAATTGACATCATTTGAGTCAATTGGAGGTGTACCTGTGAATGTATTTCAAGGCCTACCTTCAAACTCAGTGCCTCTTTGCTTGACATCATGGGAAATTCAAAAGAAATCACCCAAGACCTCAGAAAACAAACTGTAGACCTCCACAAGTCTGGTTCATCCTTGGGAGCAATTTCCAAATGCCTGAAGGTACCACTTTCATCTGTACAAACAATAGTACGCAAGTATAAACACCATGGGACCACGCAGCCGTCATACCGCCCAGGAAGGAGACGCATTCTGTCTCTTAGAGATGAACGTACTTTGGTGCGAAAAGTGCAAATCAATCCCAGAACGACAGCATAGGACCTTGTGAAGACGCTGGAGAAAACAGGTACAAATGTATCTATATCCACAGTAAAACGAGTCCAATATCAATATAACCTGAAAGGCCACTCAACAAGGAAGAAGCCAATGCTCGAAAACCACCCTAAAAAAGCCAGACTACGGTTTGCAACTGCACATGGGGACAAAGATCGTACTTTTTGGAGAAATGTCCACTGGTTTCATGAAACAAAAATATAACTCTTTGGCCATAATGACCATTGTTATGCTTGGAGGAAAAAGGGGGAGGCTTGCAAGCCGAAGAACACCATCCCAACCGTGAAGAACGGGGCTCGCAGCATCATATTGTGGGGGTGCTTTGCTGCAGGAGTGACTGGTGCACTTAAAAAAGATGGAATTATGAGGTAGGAAAATGATGTGGATATATTGAAGCAACATCTCAAGACATCAGTCACGAAGTTAAAGCTTGGTTGCAAATGGGTCTTCCAAATGGACAATGACCCCAAGCATACTTCTAAATGTCACGCCCTGGCCATAGAGAGGTTTTTTATTCTCTATTTTGGTTAGGCCAGGGTGTGACTAGGGTGGGCATTCTATGTTATTTTTTCTATGTTTTTGTTCTATGTTTTGTATTTCTGGTTTTGGCCAGGTATGGTTCCCAATCAGAGGCAGCTGTCAATCGTTGTCTCTGATTGAGAACCATACTTCGGCAGCCTGTTTTCCCACTATGGGTTGTGGGTAGTTCTTTTCTGTTTAGTGTGTTTTGCACCTGACGGAGCTGTTTTGGTTGTTCTTTTGTTACTTTTTTGATAGTGTTCAGTTTTCCATTAAAATTATGAACACTTACCACGCTGCACCTTGGTCCTCACCTTCTTCCCACGACAGCCGTTACACCAAAGTTGTGGCAAAATGGCTTAAGGACAACAAAGTCAAGGTATTGGAGTGGCCATCACAAAGCCCTGACCACAATTCCGTAGAAAATTTGTGGGCAGAACTGAAAAAGCGTGTGCGAGCAAAGAGGCCTTACAAACCTGACTCGGTTACACCAGCTCTGTCAGAAGGAATGGGACAAAATTCAAAACTTTTGTGGGAAGCTTATGGAAGGCTACCCGAAACATTTGACCCAAGTTAAACAATTTAAAGGCAATTCTACCAAATACTAATTGAGTGTTTGTAAACTTCTGACTCACTGGGAATGTGATGAAGGAAATAATAATAATAAATAAAGTGGTGATCCTAACTGATATAAGACAGGGAATTTTTACTAGGATTAAATGTCAGGGATTGTGAAAAACTGAGTTTAAATGTATTTGGCTTAGGTGTATGTAAACTTCTGACTTCAACTGTACATACACCCCCCCGTTTACACCCATCCCCATATCCTCCTCTTAACTACACTACATACCCCTCGCGTCTGTTCCAGACCTGCAACACACAGAGTGTTCTGCAGTAATCTAATCAAGACAACCCCCCTTGGGTTGTGCTGTGGCGGAGAACTTTGTGGGCTATACTCAGCCTTGTCTCAGGATGGTAAATTGGTGGTTGAAGATATCCCTCTAGTGGTGTGGGGGCTGTGTTTTGGCAAAGTGGGTGGGGTTATATCCTTCCTGTTTGGCCCTGTCCGGGGTGTCCTCGGATGGGGCCACAGTGTCTCCTGACCCCTCCTGTCTCAGCCTCCAGTATTTATGCTGCAGTAGTTTATGTGTCGGGGGGCTAGGGTCAGTTTGTTATATCTGGAGTACTTCTCCCGTCCTATTCGGTGTCCTGTGTGAATTTAAGTGTGCTCTCTCTAATTCTCTCTTTCTCTCTTTCTTTCTCTCTCTCGGAGGACCTGAGCCCTAGGACCATGCCTCAGGACTACCTGACATGATGACTCCTTGCTGTCCCCAGTCCACCTGGCCGTGCTGCTGCTCCAGTTTCAACTGTTCTGCCTTATTATGATTGGACCATGCTGGTAATTTATGAACATTTGAACATCTTGGCCATGTTCTGTTATAATCTCCACCCGGCACAGCCAGAAGAGGACTGGCCACCCTACATAGCCTGGTTCCTCTCCAGGTTTCTTCCTAGGTTTTGGCCTTTCTAGGGAGTTTTTCCTAGCCACCGTGCTTCTACACCTGCATTGTTTGCTGTTTGGGGTTTTAGTCTGGGTTTCTGTACAGCACTTTGAGATATCAGCTGATGTACGAAGGGCTATATAAATAAATTAGATTTTGATATTGTCTCTATATGATTTTTTCTTCCCCCTGGCTGCTTGTCGTAATATTTCCTCTGGCAGCGTGTTGTAATATTCCCCCTGGCAGCTTGTCGTAATATTTCCCCCTGGCTGCTTGTCGTAATATTTCCACTGGCAGCTTGTTGTATTATTTTCCGTGTCTGCTTGTCATAATATTTCCCCTGGCAGCGTGTTGTAATATTTCCCCCTGGCTGCTTGTCGTAATATTTCCCCTGGCAGCTTGTTGTAATATTTCCCCTGGCTGCTTGTCATAATATTTCCCCCTGGCTGCTTGTTGTAATATTTCCCCTGGCTGCTTGTTGTAATATTTCCCCCTGGCTGCTTGTTGTAATATTTCCCCTTGCTGCTTGTTGTAATATTTCCCCCTGGCTGCTTGTTGTAATATTTCCCCTGGCAGCTTGTTGTAATATTTCCCCTGGCTGCTTGTCATAATATTTCCCCCTGGCTGCTTGTTGTAATATTTCCCCTGGCAGCTTGTTGTAATATTTCCCCTGGCTGCTTGTTGTAATATTTCCCCCTGGCTGCTTGTTGTAGTATTTCCCCCTGGCTGCTTGTTGTAATATTTCCCCTGGCTGCTTGTTGTAATATTTCCCCTGGCAGCTTGTTGTAATATTTCCCCCTGGCAGCTTGTTGTAATATTTCCCCCTGGCAGCTTGTTGTAATATTTCCCCCTGGCAGCTTTTTGTAATATTTCCCCCTGGCAGCTTGTTGTAATATTTCCCCCTGGCAGCTTGTTGTAATATTTCCCCCTGGCAGCTTGTTGTAATATTTCCCCCTGGCAGCTTGTTGTAATATTTCCCCCTGGCAGCTTGTTGTAATATTTCCCCTGGCTGCTTGTTGTAATATTTCCCCTGGCTGCTTGTTGTAATATTTCCCCTGGCAGCTTGTTGTAATATTTCCCCCTGGCAGCTTGTTGTAATATTTCCCCCTGGCAGCTTGTTGCAATATTTCCCCTGGCTGCTTGTTGTAATATTTCTCAGCTCACACACAGATCATTACTGACCAGGACAAGAGCTGCTTCTGTTACCCACCAGCTGAAGATGATTGTGACTGTACAATCACGCACACACGCATGTACACACGCACGCACACAAGCACGCACGCACACACGCACGCACGCACACACGCACGCACACGCACGCACGCACGTACGCACGCACACGCACACACGCACGTACACACGCGCGCACGCACGCGCGCACGCACGCACGTACGCACGCACGCACGCACGCACGCACGCACGCACGCACACACATACACACACACACACACTGCATTCACATGGCTCAGTCAGGGTTAGGAGCTCTCTGTAAACATGCTGATTGCAGGGGGTGGGAGGGGCATGTGTAGAGGGGCATGTGTAGAGGGAGTCGAGTGATAGAAGTGGTGTGTATAGAGACTAATAGGATTGTGTGTGTGTGTGTGTGTGTGTGTGTGTGTGTAAGCAACTGTTTCAACCTAAAACTAAAACCACCGGGTGCAGCTGTGGAGAAGGTGATGACAGAACCAGTGACAAGACTGGGCAGTCATGACAGACGGTGATGATGATGGTGATGAAGATGACATAAGCGTCACATGAATATTCCTATGATGGTAATGTGTTCTACTTAGTTCAGCAGGAACATTAACCGCAGCCTCAACCCCAATTCTAGCACATCATAGAAAGTACCCCCTTTTGCAGCCTATTATTTGACATGTGGAAGTGTTGTTCTACTGTGAAGTTGTAGATTTAGCGTTGGCCTTTGGTCATGGACTCTTAACTGGCATACGGGCCACCACAGATGGAGGAGACTGGTTGCCATGAATGTTGTGTGAACGTTTGATGCCCAGAGCAAAGCGCGCCACAGGTTCCCACCGTCTCAACACCCAGACCCTCTTTCATCTCAGCGCCATATGCCGTCCCATACCCTTCAGCACGTCTCGTACCCCAGACGCAGCACACTCGATCCTGCCTGCTCTCCCCTTCCTCCAATCTTCCCTATTTCATCCATCCATCCCACTCTCCTTCAATCTCTCCATCACTGTCCTCACCACCCCCACTATCCAGCCTGCTGTGGCTTCCCTTCCCTCCCTCTATTTTTCTCTCCCTCTTTCCTTAATTCCCTCCCTCCTTCTATCCATCCCTCCCTTCCTCCATATATCTATCCGTCCCTGCATCCCTCCCTGCACTGGCTGCACAAATTAGCACAATATACAGGCAGGGTGTCTCAGCTGGCCTCCACACCCCACTTGACACAGGCCTGACCTCTGTTGTGTGTGTGTGTGTGTGTGTGTGTGTGTGTGTGTGTGTGTGTGTCTGCCTCCCTGTTTGGCTGGACCTACTCAGGGTGGGCTGTCACCTCCCTGTTTGGTTGGACCTACTCAGGGTGGGCTGTCACTCCCTGTTTGGCTGGACCTACTCAGGGTGGGCTGTCACCTCCTTGTTTGGCTGGACCTACTCAGGGTGGGCTGTCACTCTCTGTTTGGCTGGACCTACTCAGGGTGGGCTGTCACTCCCTGTTTGGCTGGACCTACTCAGGGTGGGCTGTCACCTCCCTGTTTGGCTGGACCTACTCAGGGTGGGCTGTCACTCCCTGTTTGGCTGGACCTACTCAGGGTGGGCTGTCACTCCCATCTCCTCTTGTTGCCAACAACCCAACAGGATGAGGACAAGAGGGAGGGTGAGGAGGGGAGGGGAGGGAGAGAGCCATAGAGGAGGGAGGGAGGGGGAACAGTCCACCCTGCCTTGGCAATTCAGGGAGGCATGGGGATAGCTTCCTGGGGTTGCTTGGTCAATTCAATTCACATTGAGGATAAATAATATACAAACAAGTAAATGTCTGACTAGATGGGACTCCTTGGTCATGGGGTGTCGACATACTGTATGGCTGTCCACAATGACTTATAGAGCTGTCTGTGTTATGTTTAGATTCACTTAGGGGAACAACCACATAATAGCGAAAAACATTTCTGGGTTGAATTGAACTTCATTTATAATAATGCATTTACTTTGTTTTTTTTTGTTTTTGTTTAAACCTAGCAATCTATCAAAAGATAGTAGGAGAGATCAATATCAGGATATACTGTATTTGTTTGTGGTGTTAGGCCGTCTCAGATTTATGACCTAATTTTATGATACTGCCTCATACTGTCAGTTGAAATCAGCTGTATTGCCACGCAACTCAAACACAAACCCAGATGTTCCAATGAGCCCGTCTTACTCTATAGGGGTGTGTGTGAGTGAAAGGCATGTAACAGTCCTCCTCTGTCCATCGTTCTCTGAGGAGTTGATGATACTAAAGACACGAAACAGAGCCCCGGCTGTGACAGAGAGGGAGGGGGGGGGGGGGCGGGGGGTCCGGGTGTCCCTCTCCCCCTCAACCATTCTGTTCTCTTTACAACTTTACAAAATAGGCTTTTAATTTTGCTGGGCGGCTGGGGCGTGTCCTTCCTGCATCCATCATCATCATGAGGCTTCAGGCTGGGGCTTCTCCCTAGGGCCCTCACACCGCAAGGATGTCCCCATGCGCGCACACACACACACACACACACACACACACACACACACACACACACACACACACACACACATAAACACAGACACATGTCTGGGTAGCCTTCAGGACGGGGGAAAAATAGGAAGAAAGCAAACGTTACAAAATAAACTAAATGAATAAGATAAGACGTAGTTGAGCATTTTAAGTTGGACTTCTACCAGACTAAGGAATATATCAGAAAGGATACATTTCTGCCTCCTTTACTTTCATCCCTTTTTCATCTCTCTCTCCCTGCTGGATGGTGTAATCTGATAAATCGTGCCGAGAGGTATGATAAGGCAGGGCCCCGGAGCGCTGTGTACCCCCTCCTCCCTCTCCTCAGCCCCTTCTCACCCCCAACTCACCCCCTCTTGCCGCCGGTGTGTGTTTAGTATGCATAGAGCTTGGCTATCTGCTCCATTGCACCTTGACACCCCCACCACCCCAACACCTCCTTCTGATGAACCCCAGCGACAACACCCTTACACCAGCCCCCCATCACCTCTCACACTCCACCTACCCCCCCCCTCCCAGTCACCAGCACCACTATACCTTGTCCCTTATCCCCTGAGAATAGTTGAGCCATTGGGGGAGAAAAAAATACAAAATAAGTCCTGTTTTCCCCCCACTCACTGTTTCAGCTGTCTCCCCTCTCTCTCATTCTTCTCTTTTTTCCTTCTCTCATCTCTCTCTCCCTTTCTCTCTTTCTCCCCCTCTCGTCTCTCTCTCCAACCCCAGAGGCGTGCCACGCAGTGATAATGGACCTGGGAGAGCCGAAGGCTGGTATCTACCGGCCATGCCGCTCAAATGGGATTGTGTGTGTGTGTCTGTGTCTGTGTGTGTGAACTGGGTGGATGCAAGTGGTTATTAAAGATCAGGGGAGCCCAGGATTTTAGACAGGGTAGGATTGGCGGGCTTGAAGGACGGAGAGGAGAGAGAGAGAGAGACGGTGACGGTGGGCATATTTGTTAGCCTTCCATGCTAACAGTGAGAGATAAGACAAAGCAGGTTGTTTGCAGTCCCTCTGCATGAAGAGCCGTTAAAGGTGGAGTATTATCTGATGAACGGAATGGTGAGGGGCAGGGTGTGTGCGTGCATGCATGGGCATGCGTGTGTGTTTGTACGTGTACAGTTGGGGGTGTTTGTACGTGTACAGTTGATCTGGCCTCAGAGAGGACATCTCCGCCAACCATGCTTTGCGTCGCTTTCTGATGACCTCATTCACTCCACTAGACCCTCAGCCAGCCAGCTAGCTAGACAGCCTTGTGTGAGAGAGAAAGATAGTTCCTTTGTGTGTGTGTGTGTGTGTGTGTGTGTGTGTGTGTGTCTGGACGCATTGGAGTGTAGAGGCAGCTAACCCCCTGTTGGATTGCTTGTTTTGTGCCTCGCGCTGCGCTGCCTGTTTTGTTTGGGTCCCGATCGAATGCTCTTCCCTGGCTTATTTCCCTTTATTTTTATTGTTCCATCTGGCTGCTAGTCACACATTAATCAACATTGTGAACGGGGCCTACCTCCCTCTGCCAGTGGTGTTATCAACTCACAGTTGATGTGAGCACCGGCCCAGGAGAGAGGGCTCTGGCAAGGGGAGAGGAAAAACAACACAGCCAACGTGTGGGGTTTTTCAGGTGTGTGTGTGGACCAGCGGCATGGCAGTGTGCATGTTGATGCCTTTGTGGACAGCAGTCGACAATTTTAAAGCCTGGCCTCAAACGTCTCACACAGGCAAAACAGTTGCTGAAACAACCACAATCCAGGGACCAAGGGCAAGCTTGTTGTAGCAGGATTTAGATGTAGTTGTACCTTACACTCCTTATCAGAACTGTGTTTCAATTCAAGTTGGACAGACTCAGGTGGGCTTTAACCAGATATGATTAGTGGCACCAGAGAGAGTGAGCAGCAATGGTAGCTGCAGTGTGTCCTGCTTGGCCACTGTCCTGTCCCCCTTGAGCCCCAGGCTCGGCCCGAGCCGAAAGAAAACAGCCCTAGTGGTTAGAACCCTAGTGTTAGCCCTGGTGGTTAGAACCCTAGTGTTAGCCCTGGTGGTTAGAACCCTAGTCTTAGCCCTGGTGGTTAGAACCCTAGTGTTAGCCCTGGTGGTTAGAACCCTAGTGTTAGCCCTGGTGGTTAGAACCCTAGTGTTAGCCCTAGTGGTTAGTGTTAGCCCTAGTGGTTAGAACCCTAGTGTTAGCTCTAGCGGTTAGAACCCTAGTGTTAGCCCTAGTGGTTAGTGTAAGCCCTAGTGGTTAGAACCTTAGGGTTAGACCTAGTGGTTAGAACCCTAGTGTTAGCCCTAGTGGTTAGTGTAAACCCTAGTAGTTAGAACCCTAGTATTAGCCCTAGTGGTTAGTGTAAGCCCTAGTGGTTAGAACCCAAGTGTTAGCCCTAGTGGTTAGTGTAAGCCCTAGTGGTTAGAACCCTAGTGTTAGCCTTAGTGGTTAGAACACTAGTGTTAGCCATGGTGGTTAGAACCCTGGTTGTGCCCTAGTGGTTAGTGTTAGCCCTAGTGGTTAGAACCCTAGTGTTAGCCCTAGTGGTTAGTGTTAGCCCTAGTGGTTAGTGTTAGCCTTAGTGGTTAGAACCCTACTGTTAGACCTAGTGGTTAGTGTTAGCCCTAGTGGTTAGAACCCTGGTGTTAGCTCTAATGGTTAGTGTTAGCCCTAGCGGTTAGTACCTTAGTGTTAGCCCTAGTGGTTAGAATCTTTGGGTTAGCTCTAGCGGTTAGAACCCTAGTCTTAGCCCTAGTGGTTAGTGTTAGCCTTAGTGGTTAGAACCCTACTGTTAGCCCTAGTGGTTAGTGTTAGCCCTAGTGGTTAGAACCCTGGTGTTAACTATAGCGGTTAGAACCTTAGTGATAGCCCTGGTGGTTAGTGTTAGCCCTAGTGGTTAGAACCCTAGTGTTAGCTCTAGCAGTTAGAACCTTAGTGTCAGGCCTAGTGGTTAGTACCCTAGTATTAGCCCTAGTGGTTAGTGTAAGCACTAGTGGTTAGAACCCTAGTGTTAGCCCTAGTGGTTAGTGTTGGCCCTAGTGTTTAGAATCCTGGTGTTAGCTCTAGCGGTTAGAACCTTAGTGTTAGCCCTAGTGGTTAGAACCCTAGTGTTAGCCCTAGTGGTTAGTGTTATCCCTAGTGGTTAGAACCCTAGTGTTAGCCCTAGAGGTTAGTGTTAGCCTTAGTGGTTAGAACCCTAGTGTTAGCCCTAGTGGTTAGAACCCTACTGTTAGCCCTAATGGTTAGTGTTAGCCCTAGTGGTTAGAACCCTGGTGTTAGGCATAGTGGTTAGTGTTAGCCTTAGTGGTTAGAACCCTAGTGTTAGCTCTAGCGGTTAGAACCTGAGTGTTAGCCCTAGTGGTTAGAACCCTAGTGTTAGCCCTAGTGGTTAGTGTTATCCCTAGTGGTTAGAACCCTAGTGTTAGCCCTAGAGGTTAGTGTTAGCCTTAGTGGTTAGAACCCTAGTGTTAGCCTTAGTGGTTAGAACCCTAGTGTTAGCCCAAGTGGTTAGAACCCTACTGTTAGCCCTAAAGGTTAGTGTTAGCCCTAGTGGTTAGAACCCTGGTGTTAGGCATAGTGGTTAGTGTTAGCCTTAGTGGTTAGAACCCTAGTGTTAGCTCTAGAGGTTAGAACATTAGTGTTAGCCCTAGTGGTTATAACCCTAGTGTTAGCCATAGTGGTTAGTGTTAGCCCTAGTGGTTAGAACCCTAGTGTTAGCTCTAGCGGTTAGAACATTAGTGTTAGCCCTAGTGGTTAGAACCCTAGTGTTAGCCCTAGTGGTTAGTGTTATCCCTAGTGGTTAGAACCCTAGTGTTAGCCCTAGAGGTTAGTGTTAGCCTTAGTGGTTACAACCCTAGTGTTAGCCTTAGTGGTTAGAACCCTAGTGTTAGCCCTAGTGGTTAGAACCCTACTGTTAGCCCTAATGGTTAGTGTTAGCCCTAGTGGTTAGAACCCTGGTGTTAGGCATAGTGGTTAGTGTTAGCCTTAGTGGTTAGAACCCTAGTGTTAGCTCTAGCGGTTAGAACATTAGTGTTAGCCCTAGTGGTTAGAACCCTAGTGTTAGCCATAGTGGTTAGTGTTGGCCCTAGTGGTTAGAACCCTAGTGTTAGCTCTAGCGGTTAGAACATTAGTGTTAGCCCTAGTGGTTAGAACCCTAGTGTTAGCCCTAGTGGTTAGTGTTAGCCCTAGTGGTTAGAACCTTAGGGTTATGCCTAGTGGTTAGAACCCTAGTGTTAGCCCTAGTGGTAAGTGTAAGCCCTAGTGGTTAGAACCTTAGGGTTATGCCTAGTAGTTAGAACCCTAGTGTTAGCCCTAGTGGTAAGTGTAAGCCCTAGTGGTTAGAACCCTAGTGTTTTAACCACTAGGTGTAAGCCCCAGTGGTTAGAACCTCAGTGTTAGACCTAGTGGTTATTACCCTAGTGTTAGCCCTAGTGGTTAGTGTAAGCCCTAGTGGTTAGAACCTTAGTGTTAGGCCTAGTGGTTAGTACCGTAGTATTAGCCCTAGTGGTTAGTGTTAGCCCTAGTGGTTAGAACCCTAGTGTTAGCACTAGTGGTTAGTGTTAGCCCTAGTGTTTAGAATCCTGGTGTTAGCTCTAGCGGTTAGAACCTTAGTGTTAGCCCTAGTGGTTAGTGTTATCCCTAGTGGTTAGAACCCTAGTGTTAGCCCTAGAGGTTAGTGTTAGCCTTAGTGGTTAGAACCCAAGTGTTAGCTCTAGCGGTTAGAACCTTAGTGTTAGCCCTATTGGATAGAACCCTAGTGTTAGCCCCAGTGGTTAGTGTTAGCCCTAGTGTTAGCCCTAGTGTTTAGAATCCTGGTGTTAGCTCTAGCGGTTAGAACCTTAGTGTTAGCCCTAGTGGTTAGTGTTAGCCCTAGTGGTTAGAACCCTAGTGTTAGCTCTAGCGGTTAGAACCTTAGTGTTAGCCCTAGTGGTTAGTGTTAGCCCTAGTGGTTAGAACCCTAGTGTTAGCTCTAGCGGTTAGAACCTTAGTGTTAGCCCTAGTGGTAGCCCTAGTGTTTAGAACCCTACTGTTAGCCCTAGTGGTTAGTGTTAGCCCTAGTGTTTAGAATCCTGGTGTTAGCTCTAGCGGTTAGAACCCTAGTGTTAGCCCTAGTGGTTAGTGTTAGCCCTAGTGTTTAGAATCCTGGTGTTAGCTCTAGCGGTTAGAACCTTAGTGTTAGCCCTAGTGGTTAGTGTTAGCCCTAGTGGTTAGAACCCTAGTGTTAGCTCTAGCGGTTAGAACCTTAGTGTTAGCCCTATTGGATAGAACCCTAGTGTTAGCCCATGTGGTTAGTGTTAGCCCTAGTGGTTAGAACCTTAGTATTAGCCCTAGTGTTTAGAATCCTGGTTTTAGCTCTAGCGGTTATAACGTTAGTGTTAGCCCTAGTGGTTAGTGTTAGCCCTAGTGGTTAGAACCCTAGTGTTAGCTCTAGCGGTTAGAACCTTAGTGTTAGCCCTAGTTGTTAGAACCCTAGTGTTAGCCCTAGTGTTTAGAACCCTACTGTTAGCCCAAGTGGTTAGTGTTAGCCCTCTGGTGTTAGCGGTTAGAACCATAGTGTTAGCCCTAGTGGTTAGAACCCTAATGTAAGCCCTAGTGGTTAGTGTTAGCCCAAGTGGTTAGAACCCTAGTGTTAGCCCTAGTGGTTAGTGTTAAACCTAGTGGTTAGAACCCTAGTGTTAGCCCTAGTGGTTAGAACCTTAGGGTTACACCTAGTTGTTAGAACCCTAGTGTTTGCCCTAGTGGTTAGTGTAAGCCCTAGTGGTTAGAACCTTAGGGTTACACCTGGTAGTTAGAACCCTAGTGTTAGCCTTAGTGGTTGGAACCCTAGTGTTAGCCTTAGTGGTTAAACCCTAGTGTTAGCTCTAGTGGTTAGAACCCTAGTGATAGCCCTAGTGGTTAGAACCCTAGTGTTAGCCCTAGTGATAAGTGTTAGCCCTAGTGGTTAGAACCCTAGTGTTAGCCCTAGTAGTTAGTGTTAGCCCTAGTGGTTAGAACTCTATTGTTAGCCCTAGTCGTTAGTGTTAGCCCTAGTGGATAGAACCCTAGTGTTAGCCCTAGAGGTTAGTGTTAGCCTTAGCGGTTAGAACCCTAGTGTTAGTCTTAGTGGTTAGAACCCTAGAGTTAGCCCTAATGGTTAGAACCCTAGTGTTAGCCCTAGTGGTTAGTGTTAGCCCTAGAGGTTAGTGTTAGCCCTATTGGATAGAACCCTAGTGTTAGCCCCAGTGGTTAGTGTTAGCCCTAGTGGTTAGAACCCTAGTGTTAGCCCTAGTGTTTAGAATCCTGGTTTTAGCTTTAGCGGTTATAACCTTAGTGTTAGCCCTAGTGGTTAGTGTTAGCCCTAGTGGTTAGAACCCTAGTGTTAGCTCTAGCGGTTAGAACCTTAGTTTTAGCCCTAGTTGTTAGAACCCTAGTGTTAGCCCTAGTGTTTAGAACCCTACTGTTAGCCCAAGTGGTTAGTGTTAGCCCTAGTGTTTAGAATCCTGGTGTTAGCTCTAGCGGTTAGAACCATAGTGTTAGCCCTAGTGGTTAGAACCCTAATGTAAGCCCTAGTGGTTAGTGTTAGCCCAAGTGGTTAGAACCCTAGTGTTAGCCCTAGTGGTTAGAACCTTAGGGTTACACCTAGTGGTTAGAACCCTAGTGTTTGCCCTAGTGGTTAGTGTAAGCCCTAGTGGTTAGAACCTTAGGGTTACACCTGGTAGTTAGAACCCTAGTGTTAGCCCTAGAGGTTAGTGTTAGCCTTAGTGGTTGGAACCCTAGTGTTAGCCTTAGTTGTTAAACCCTAGTGTTAGCTCTAGTGGTTAGAACCCTAGTGATAGCCCTAGTGGTTAGAACCCTAGTGTTATCCCTAGTGATAAGTTTTAGCCCTAGTGGTTAGAACCCTAGTGTTAGCCCTAGTGGTTAGAACCCTAGTGTTAGCCCTAGTGGTTAGTGTTATCCCTACTGGTTAGAACCCTAGTGTTAGCCCTAGAGGTTAGTGTTATCCCTAGTAGTTAGAACCCTAGTGTTAGCCCTAGAGGTTAGAACCCTACTGTTAGCCCTAATGGTTAGTGTTAGCCCTAGTGTTTAGAACCCTGGTGTTAGGCATAGTGGTTAGTGTTAGCCTTAGTGGTTAGAACCCTAGTGTTAGCTCTAGCGGTTAGAACATTAGTGTTAGCCCTAGTGGTTAGAACCCTAGTGTTAGCCATAGTGGTTAGTGTTAGCCCTAGTGGTTAGAACCCTAGTGTTAGCTCTAGCGGTTAGAACATTAGTGTTAGCCCTAGTGGTTAGAACCCTAGTGTTAGCCCTAGTGGTTAGTGTTAGCCCTAGTGGTTAGAACCTTAGGGTTATGCCTAGTAGTTAGAACCCTAGTGTTAGCCCTAGTGGTAAGTGTAAGCCCTAGTGGTTAGAACCTTAGGGTTATGCCTAGTAGTTAGAACCCTAGTGTTAGCCCTAGTGGTAAGTGTAAGCCCTAGTGGTTAGAACCCTAGTGTTTTAACCACTAGGTGTAAGCCCCAGTGGTTAGAACCTCAGTGTTAGACCTAGTGGTTAGAACCCTAGTGTTAGCCCTAGTGGTTAGTGTAAGCCCTAGTGGTTAAAACCTTAGGATTACACCTGGTGGTTAGAAACCTAGTGTTAGCCCTAGTGGTTAGTGTAAGCCCTAGTGGTTAGAACCTTAGTGTTAGGCCTAGTGGTTAGTACCGTAGTATTAGCCCTAGTGGTTAGTGTTAGCCCTAGTGGTTAGAACCCTAGTGTTAGCACTAGTGGTTAGTGTTAGCCCTAGTGTTTAGAATCCTGGTGTTAGCTCTAGCGGTTAGAACCTTAGTGTTAGCCCTAGTGGTTAGTGTTATCCCTAGTGGTTAGAACCCTAGTGTTAGCCCTAGAGGTTAGTGTTAGCCTTAGTGGTTAGAACCCAAGTGTTAGCTCTAGCGGTTAGAACCTTAGTGTTAGCCCTATTGGATAGAACCCTAGTGTTAGCCCCAGTGGTTAGTGTTAGCCCTAGTGTTAGCCCTAGTGTTTAGAATCCTGGTGTTAGCTCTAGCGGTTAGAACCTTAGTGTTAGCCCTAGTGGTTAGTGTTAGCCCTAGTGGTTAGAACCCTAGTGTTAGCTCTAGCGGTTAGAACCTTAGTGTTAGCCCTAGTGGTAGCCCTAGTGTTTAGAACCCTACTGTTAGCCCTAGTGGTTAGTGTTAGCCCTAGTGTTTAGAATCCTGGTGTTAGCTCTAGCGGTTAGAACCCTAGTGTTAGCCCTAGTGGTTAGTGTTAGCCCTAGTGTTTAGAATCCTGGTGTTAGCTCTAGCGGTTAGAACCTTAGTGTTAGCCCTAGTGGTTAGTGTTAGCCCTAGTGGTTAGAACCCTAGTGTTAGCTCTAGCGGTTAGAACCTTAGTGTTAGCCCTATTGGATAGAACCCTAGTGTTAGCCCATGTGGTTAGTGTTAGCCCTAGTGGTTAGAACCTTAGTATTAGCCCTAGTGTTTAGAATCCTGGTTTTAGCTCTAGCGGTTATAACCTTAGTGTTAGCCCTAGTGGTTAGTGTTAGCCCTAGTGGTTAGAACCCTAGTGTTAGCTCTAGCGGTTAGAACCTTAGTTTTAGCCCTAGTTGTTAGAACCCTAGTGTTAGCCCTAGTGTTTAGAACCCTACTGTTATCCCAAGTGGTTAGTGTTAGCCCTAGTGTTTAGAATCCTGGTGTTAGCTCTAGTGGTTAGAACCATAGTGTTAGCCCTAGTGGTTAGAACCCTAATGTAAGCCCTAGTGGTTAGTGTTAGCCCAAGTGGTTAGAACCCTAGTGTTAGCCCTAGTGGTTAGTGTTAAACCTAGTGGTTAGAACCCTAGTGTTAGCCCTAGTGGTTAGAACCTTAGGGTTACACCTAGTGGTTAGAACCCTAGTGTTTGCCCTAGTGGTTAGTGTAAGCCCTAGTGGTTAGAACCTTAGGGTTACACCTGGTAGTTAGAACAATAGTGTTAGCCTTAGTGGTTGGAACCCTAGTGTTAGCCTTAGTGGTTAAACCCTAGTGTTAGCTCTAGTGGTTAGAACCCTAGTGATAGCCCTAGTGGTTAGAACCCTAGTGTTAGCCCTAGTGATAAGTGTTAGCCCTAGTGGTTAGAACCCTAGTGTTAGCCCTAGTAGTTAGTGTTAGCCCTAGTGGTTAGAACTCTATTGTTAGCCCTAGTGGTTAGTGTTAGCCCTAGTGGATAGAACCCTAGTGTTAGCCCTAGAGGATAGTGTTAGCCTTAGCGGTTAGAACCCTAGTGTTAGTCTTAGTGGTTAGAACCCTAGAGTTAGCCCTAATGGTTAGAACCCTAGTGTTAGCCCTAGTGGTTAGTGTTAGCCCTAGAGGTTAGTGTTAGCCTAAGTGGTTAGAACCCAAGTGTTAGCTCTAGCGGTTAGAACCTTAGTGTTAGCCCTATTGGATAGAACCCTAGTGTTAGCCCCAGTGGTTAGTGTTAGCCCTAGTGGTTAGAACCCTAGTGTTAGCCCTAGTGTTTAGAATCCTGGTTTTAGCTTTAACGGTTATAACCTTAGTGTTAGCCCTAGTGGTTAGTGTTAGCCCTAGTGGTTAGAACCCTAGTGTTAGCTCTAGCGGTTAGAACCTTAGTTTTAGCCCTAGTTGTTAGAACCCTAGTGTTAGCCCTAGTGTTTAGAACCCTACTGTTAGCCCAAGTGGTTAGTGTTAGCCCTAGTGTTTAGAATCCTGGTGTTAGCTCTAGCGGTTAGAACCATAGTGTTAGCCCTAGTGGTTAGAACCCTAATGTAAGCCCTAGTGGTTAGTGTTAGCCCAAGTGGTTAGAACCCTAGTGTTAGCCCTAGTGGTTAGAACCTTAGGGTTACACCTAGTGGTTAGAACCCTAGTGTTTGCCCTAGTGGTTAGTATAAGCCCTAGTGGTTAGAACCTTAGGGTTACACCTGGTAGTTAGAACCCTAGTGTTAGCCCTAGAGGTTAGTGTTAGCCTTAGTGGTTGGAACCCTAGTGTTAGCCTTAGTTGTTAAACCCTAGTGTTAGCTTTAGTGGTTAGAACCCTAGTGATAGCCCTAGTGGTTAGAACCCTAGTGTTAGCCCTAGTGATAAGTTTTAGCCCTAGTGGTTAGAACCCTAGTGTTAGCCCTACTAGTTAGTGTTAGCCCTAGTGGTTAGAACTCTATTGTTAGCCCTAGTGGTTAGTGTTAGCCCTAGTGGATAGAACCCTAGTGTTAGCCCTAGAGGTTAGTGTTAGCCTTAGCGGTTAGAACCCTAGTGTTAGCCCTAATGGTTAGAACCCTAGTGTTAGCCCTAGTGGTTAGTGTTAGCCCTGGAGGTTAGTGTTAGCCTTAGTGGTTAGAACCCTAGTGTAAGCCCTAGTGGTTAGAACCCTAGTGTTAGCCCTAGTGGTTAGTGTTAGCCTTAGTGGTTAGAACCCTAGTGTTAGCTCTAGCGTTTAGAACCTTAGTGTTAGCTCTAGTGGTTAGAACCCTAGTGTTAGCCTTAGTGGTTTGTTGTCGCCTTAGTGGTTAGAACCCTAGTGTTTGCTCTAGCAGTTAGAACCCTAGTGTTAGCCCTAGTGGTTAGTGTAAGCCCTAGTGGTTAGAACCCTAGTGTTAGCCCTAGAGGTTAATGTTAGCCTTAGTGGTTAGAACCCTAGTGTTAGCCCTAGTTTTTAGAGCCCTAGTGTTAGCCCTAGTGGTTAGTGTTAGCCCTGGAGGTTAGTGTTAGCCTTATTGGTTAGAACCCTAGTGTTAGCCCTAGAGGTTAGTGTTAGCCTTAGTAGTTAGAACCCTAGTGTTAGCCCTAGTGGTTAGAACCCTCATGTTAGCCCTAGTGGTTAGTGTTAGCCTTAGTGGTTAGAACCCTAGTGTTAGCTATAGCGGTTAGTGTTAGCCTTAGTGGTTAGAACCCTTGTGTTAGCCCTAGTGGTTAGAACCCTATTGTTAGCCCTATTAGTTAGTGTTAGCCCTAGTGTTTATAACCCTAGTGTTAGCCCTAGTGGTTAGTGTTAGCCCTAGAGGTTAGTGTTAGCCTTAGTGGTAAGAACCCTAGTGTTAGCCCTAGTGGTTTAGAACCTTAGTGTTAGCTCTAGTGGTTAAAGCCTAGTGTTAGCCTTAGTAGTTAGAACCCTAGTGTTAGCCCTAGTGGTTAGAACCATTTTGTTAGCCCTATTAGTTAGTGTTAGCCCTAGTGTTTAGAGCCCTAGTGTTAGCCCTAGTGGTTAGTGTTAGCCCTAGAGGTTAGTGTTAGCCTTAGTGGTAAGAACCCTAGTGTTAGCCCTAGTGGTTATAACCCTAGTGTTAGCCCTAGTGGTTAGAGTTAGCCCTAGTGGTTAGAACCCTAGTGTTAGCTCTAGCGGTTACAACCCTAGTGTTAGCCCTAGTGGTTAGTTTTAGCCCTAGTGGTTAGAACCTTAGGGTTAGACCTAGTGGTTAGAACCCTAGTGTTAGCTCTAGCGGTTAGAAACCTAGTGTAAGCCCTAGTGGTTAGTGTTAGCCCTATTGGTTAGAACCCTAGTGTTAGCCCTAGTGGTTAGTTTTAGCCCTAGTGGTTAGAAACCTAGTGTTAGCCCTAGTGGTTAGTGTAAGCCCTAGTGGTTAGAACCCTAGTGTTAGCCCTAGTGGTTAGTGTATACCCTACTGTTTGAACCCTAGTGTTAGCCCTAGTGGTTATTGTAATCCCTAGTGGTTAGAACCCAAGTGTTAGCCCTAGTGGGTTAGTGTAAGCCCTAGTGGTTAGAACCCTAGTGTTAGCCCTAGTGGTTAGTGTAAGCCCTAGTGGTTAGAACCCTAGTGTTAGCCCTAGTGGTTAGTGTTAGCCTTAGTGGTTAGAACCCTAGTGTTAGCCCTAGTGGTTAGTGTTAGCCTT
The DNA here is from genome assembly GCF_045791955.1 of Oncorhynchus clarkii lewisi. Taxonomy (NCBI): domain Eukaryota; kingdom Metazoa; phylum Chordata; class Actinopteri; order Salmoniformes; family Salmonidae; genus Oncorhynchus; species Oncorhynchus clarkii. Next base: position 25,616,868 of record NC_092173.1, on the reverse strand, counting down.
AGTGGTTAGAACCCTAGTGTTAGCTCTAGCGGTTAGTGTTAGCCTTAGTGGATAGAACCCTTGTGTTAGCTCTAGTGGTTAGAACCCTATTGTTAGCCCTATTAGTTAGTGTTAGCCCTAGTGTTTAGAACCCTAGTGTTAGCCCTAGTGGTTAGTGTTAGCCCTAGAGGTTAGTGTTAGCCTTAATGGTTAGAACCCTAGTGTTAGCTCTAGCGTTTAGAACCTTAGTGTTAGCTCTAGTGGTTAAAGCCTAGTGTTTGCTCTAGTGGTTAGAACCCTAGTGTTAGCCCTAGTGGTTTGTTGTAGCCCTAGTGGTTAGAACCCTAGTGTTAGCTCTAGCGGTTAGAAACCTAGTGTAAGCCCTAGTGGGTAGTGTAAGCCCTAGTGGTTAGAACCCTAGTGTTTGACCTAGTGGTTAGAACCCTAGTGTAACCCCTAGTGGTTAGTGTTAGCCCTATTGGTTAGAACCCTAGTGTTAGCCCTAGTGGTTAGTTTTAGCCCTAGTGGTTAGAACCCTAGTGTTAGCCTTAGTGGTTAGTGTAATCCCTAGTGGTTAGAACCCTAGTGTTAGCCCTAGTGGTTAGTGTATACCCTAGTGTTTGAACCCTAGTGTTAGCCCTAGTGGTTAGTGTAATCCCTAGTGGTTAGAACCCTAGTGTTAGCCCTAGTGGTTAATGTAAGCCCTATTGGTTAGAACCCTAGTGTTTGCCTTTGTGTCAGGCCATGGGATCCTGTCTGTAATCTTCCGATTTAGCAGTGGGGGTGCACACACACTTACAGTACTCACACACACAACAACACAAACATGTGCGCACACACACAAACAAACACACTCATATGCGTACACACACATGCACATACAAACAAACACACATAAGCCAGCAGACATACAACACACTCTCACTGTCCGTGGTGCTGGCGTGGCTCTGATTCATGCGCAGAGAACAGGACCACCTCTGCTCTGCATGCAATGTTTCATTTCACACTCGCTTTGCGCAGACAAACCAGTTGATTTGACAGCCGAGCCAGAGATTGAATTAACCCCATTGTCGTCGACCGAAGCTTTTAAACGCCTTTTTGTTTATTTGTTTGTTTAATTTTCTCCACTCCTCCCTCCCTTACTCGTCGTCGCGGTCCGAACAGGGAATAATTAGCATGGTATTGAAAAGTAATAATGCTATGGATTAACGTGGGAGAAGTTGACGGAGGCACATCATTGAGTGAGACAAATCCATGCTCGGAACTGGCAGACAAAGCAAGAGGCAGTCAATACGGATTATGGCTAAGCCGCCCCACTTTGGCGAGGCACTTTGGACTGGCATCGATAGGCTCTCGCAGGTCTGCCAGCACCCCCAGCCAGCCCCCACTCAGTCTTACCAGGCATGGGGGAGACATTGGGTTGGAGGAGGGCTGGCGGGCAGGCGGGCGTTGGCATGGAGGGTGGGGGAGGGTAAGGAGGGGGAGGCAGAAGGGAGGCTGGGCATCATTCCACATCTACCCCTCCCATTCTCCCTCTTTCTATTCTCCTCCCCCACTCCTCCCCCAAGCCCTTGATCCCTCTCCTCCCGGGCGTGGGGCTGGCACTGCCATGGGCTAGGGTTTGGTGCCAGCTGGGCAAACACTCAAGTCGTTGACAAAATAAACACCTTGTAAATAGAGGCAGAGGTGACACCCAGGCAGCTCCAAGCACTAAAGCAGAGCAGTAGAGAAATACATTGACTAGATTTTGCCTGCTTGCAGATGGTGATGGATGAAGGAGCATCACCTCAACAACTAGTCTGAAGTCTATCCATTCTATCTGGTCTTTCCCATAGTTGTTGTATACATATTTTATTTTGCTGATATGGGTTTAGTTCAGAGTATTGTCTCATGTTGCTATGCTTCTCTAGAATCCCAGGGTGACCTCATACACTCTTAGAAGAAAAGGTTCTATCTAGAACTTAAAAGGGTTCTTCGGCTGTCCCCATAGGAGAACCCTTTTTAAGAATGTTTTTTAATCTTCTGAATGTTTTAGACAGGTGTCTGTGTTTGGGAGTGTGTGTATGGGTTTGTGTGTGTGGGAAGGGGGGTGCAATATGTGGACATGGGATTGTTGACAGTGTGTACGTGTGTACGAGTGTGTTAATATGTATGAGCGTGGTTATCTCCAATGTTGTTGTGCAGGTGTTTGTAAGTATGCATGTGTGCTCGTTTTGATTTAATTTGATTTGTTAGGATCGCCATTAACCAACGCCGATGCCGACAGCTAGTCTTACTGGGGACCTGACACATAACGATAAAGGCATTACAGACAAGAGACTTTCCAATTTACGCTACCGTTCAAAAGTTTGGGGTCACTTAGAAATGTCCTTGTTTTTTAAAGAAAATCACAAAAAACATGGTCCATTTAAAATAACATTCAATTGATCAGAAATACAGTGTAGACATTGTTAATGTTGTAAATGACTATTGTAGCTGGAAACTGCAGATTTTTAATAAGAATATCTACATAGGTGTACAGAGGCCCATTATCAGTAACCATCACTCCTGTGTTCCAATGGCACGTTGTGTTAGCTAATCCAAGTTTATCATAATAAAAGGCTAATTGATCATTAGAAAACCCTTTTGCAATTATGTTAGCACAGCTGAAAACTGTTATGCTGACTACAGAAGCAATACAACTGACCTTATTTAGACTAGTTGAGTATCTGGAGCATCAGCATTTGTGGGTTCGATTACAGGCTCAAAATGAACAGAAACAAAGACTTTCTTCTGAAACTCATCAGTCTATTCTTATTCTGAGAAATGAAGGTTATTCCATGTGAGAAATTGCCAAGAAACAGAAGATCTCGTACAGCGCTGTGTACTACTCCTTTCACAGAACAGAGCAAAATGGCTCTAATAGAAAGAGGAGAGGGAAGCCCCGGTGCACAACTGAGCAAGAGGAAAAGTACATTAGAGTGACTAGTTTGAGAAACAGAGTCCTCAAATGGCAGCTTCATTAAATAGTACCTTCAAAACACCAATCTCCACGTCAACAGTGAAGATGCGACTCGGGGATGCTGGCCTTCTAGGCAAAGTTCCTCTGCCCAGTGTCTGTGTTCTTTTGCCCATCTTAATATTTTATTTGTATTGCCAGTCTGAGATATGGCTTTTTCTTTGCAACTCTGCCTTGAAGGCCAGCATCCCAGAGTCGCCTCTTCACTTTTGATGTTTTAGACTGGTGTTTTGTGGGCCCTATTTAATGAAGCTGCCAGTTGAGGACTTGTAAAGCATCTGTTTCTCAAACTAGACACTCTAATGTACTTGTCCTCTTGCTCAGTTGAGCACCGGGGCCTCCCACTGCACTTTCTATTCTGGTTAGAGCAAGTTTGCATTTCTTTCAAAAACAAGGACATTTCTAAGTGATCCTAAACTTTTGAACTGTAGTGTATGTACATTTAAAAACAGTAACATGTAGTGTGTGTGTGTGCATCTATCAGTTACACATACATGTCAGTACATACACACAGCAAGTAGGTCACATGGAGGAGAGGAGTTGTGCTGTGAGGTGTTTCTTTATTTGTTTTTTAAAACCAGGTTTGCTGTTCACTTGCACTATATAAGATGGAAGGGAGTTCCTTGCACTCATGGCTCCGTATAATACTGTACATTTCCTTTATTTTTTTCTGGACCTGGGGACTGTGAAAAGACCCCTGGTGGCATGCCTGGTTTGTTAAGTGTGTGTGTCAGTGCTGTGTGTGAGTTGACTATGCAAACAATTTGGAATTTCCAACACCTTAATGTTTCTTATAAAACAAGATGTGATGCAGTCAGTCTTTCCTCAACTCTTAGCCAAGAGACTGGCATGCATAGTATAATATTAGCCATACAATGAAGAGCAAAACTTGTTCTGGGCCAGCTGCAGCTTATCTTATCTGTCTTTCTTTGCAGCACTTGACCATATGACTGGACAATAATCAGATAAGACAAAACTAGAGTCTGTAGGACTTGTGTGGTGCCAAAAAAGCAACACATATTTTTATTATGGACAGACATTTCCCCATCTTTACAACCATTGAATCTATATGTTTTGACCATGACAGTTTACAATCTAAGGTAATACCAAGTAATTTAGTTCCGTCAACTTGATCTACAGCCACACCATTCATTACCAGATTCAGCTGAGGTCTAGAACTTAAGGAATGATTTGTACCATACACAATGCTCTTAGTTTTAGAGATGTTCACGGCCAGTTTATTAATGGCCACCTATTCCAAAACAGACTATAACTCTTTGCGTATATGCTTATATATAGTTGAATCATCAGCATACATGGACACACATGCTTTGTTTAATGTCAGTGGCATTAGAGGACCTAGAGAGCTGCCCTGTGGTACACCACACTTTAAGTATTTGACATTAAAAAGCTTCCATTAAAGAAATCCCTCTGACATGTTGAGTTCCTTATTATGTGGTTCTTTGAGCAATATCTTCAGTGTATATGTATTACGGCTCAGTACTCTGTACTGATTGTGGTTGTGAGTGTGTATGTTTCTGTCTTCACATATGTGTGTCTTTTGGTATATTTTGTATATCTGCATGTATGCAGTTGTTCCCAAAGCCCTGCTAAACTGGTTACTATAGCTGAAACCCTCAAACCCTTACTATGGCACCATTACCCCCCCTCCCCCCATCCCCTTCATCAGTCAGACCCCCAGTAAAGCATCATATTCATCCCTCCACTCCACCCTACTCCAATATCTGTTTACACCTCTAAACATGCACAGCTCAAGTGGCGAGAACACCCACCATGCATCCCCTGGCCCCCTTAAGTCAACATATGTTTAGGCCCAAATCAAAACAAATAATCCATTAAGAAGAAGAATCACCCAATGATCCACTGTTGTGTGTGGAGTGAATGGACGGGGACGAACGTCGGACATTGTCGGAGATATGGACATTTGTGTGTGTGTGGATATTTTGTATTCATTTTATTCATTCATTTTTCCTCATTCTTTCGCATGTTATTCTTAAATGATTATGTTAATGATGGCGGGGGATGGAGAGAGAACGTTTTTTTTGATGCCATATCTCCATTGGAGATCCTTTGGATGGCTTAGCTCCACGTCCAAAAATAGCGGTGAAATCCGGCGGAATAATGGTGGGGGGTGAGGACAGGGGGGAGGGATTTGGTGCAACTGAGGCTTTGCATTCAAATCGGTGTCCGTCTCGGCAGAGGGCTCTGCGCACTACGCTTTATCGTGTCCGTACAGCCAGCCCCGCTTGTTTATGAATAAGAAATGTGGCACGGGACCAGAGGAGTGAGTTGTCTTTGTTTTGTCAAGTGTGCCGCGACAAAATGCTTCCCCCCTCCGCCCTCTTCCCTCTCTCCCCCTCCAGGGACTAAAGAGGGCAGCTCAGAGCCCATGTCGCCTGCCTACCTGACGCACTGTTGCCATGGGAATGGCGGTTCCTCAATGATACCAACACACACACACACACAGACACACACACACACACACACACACACACACACACATACAACCTCTATCTTATTTCCTCACTCCAACAAGTTCTGTTAAATATTCATGAGGTGTGACTACAGGAGCTCCCCCCCCCCCCCTCTCTCTCTCTCTCTCTCTCTTCCATCTCGCTCTCTTTCTTTCTCTGACTCACTCACTGTCTTTCACTCTCTGACTCTCTCGCTCTGACTCCCTCTCTCTCTTCCATCTCTCTCTTTCTCTCTCCCTGCTGGCCTTTGTCTTAGACTCCTGTCCTGCCTTGAAAGCCGGAGCGAAGCTGTGAAGTCAGGCAGTCTTTGAAGGATTTATTAGACCCTACCGGTTGTCTTTAAAGACAGGCCTGTGGAAAGGTTGATGCTCTGCCTGTCATCTCTGCAGTGAGCATCCACCCCAGCACACACAGCAGCCAGGTCACCCGTGATGCAAGTCAGTATTCAACATCCATTCATGTCTGAGGGCATCGGGAGATGACATGGAAACTGGCTACCAGGGGCAACAGTGTGCGCTCTTACCTTCAAGTAGGTTTCGATTTTGCTAGGCCGTTATGGGATGGCGGATGGGCGTTGTGGATGGGCGTAAGTATCTGCCTCTGATTCCAAGCCTCTGATTCCAAGCATCTGATTCCGAAGGTTGCAAGTTTGAATCCAGCGATAGAACGTTTTTGAGATTTTTGTTTTAAGCCTATTCCAAACCTTAATGCTTACCTCAACCATTCAGAGTTGATGCCTAAACTTAACCCTAACCTTACCAAAATACCCCCAAAATATCAACCTGGGCTAAACATGAAATGGACAGAGATGGACATGATTAAAAAATGACAGAAATCCACCCAACAAGAGACCAATAAACATAACATCCAAAGCCAAAGACACAGGACAGGACTCAAACTACAAATGCCTGTGGTGATTTGCTGCATGACATCCTCACTGTGCACCAGTGTGATCTCAGCCCCTGGGCTGGTGTGTGTGTGTTTGTGCGTGCGTGTGTGAATGCGTGAGTGTGTCTATGTGAAACTAGCTCTCACAGTCTCATGTCAGAATTAGACATTCATCCATGTTTCTCAAACTTCAAATTTCAAAGTTGTTAAAACATCAAAATTCAAAGTGTTTAAGGTTAAGTTTAGGCTTTAACTCCCAATTTGTAGAGTTAGGCTGTCGTAACCAGTTTGAAGAGAGACTTTTATTTTCAGTGGACAGTTTGTGTGTATTTTCCTCGTTTTCAAGCAGTCTTTTCAGCATGTCCAGAGGCAAGGTGTTCCCCCCTGTATTTGTGCGCATGTGTGTGTCTACTCTAACCCCCATGCTGGGGGCTGAGCCATGGGGGTGGGGGTGGGTTGCCGTCGGGGTGTTTACCCAGGAGGGTCATCACAGTGTAGGCAGGTTTAGCCCTGCTCCCTCTCCCTCCAGTGGGATCATGGTGGTGCCCGCTGCTAGTCTGCCCGCTGAACCATCTGACACACATTCACACCTTGCCTTGCGGGCACTGCCAGCTTCTGCCAACATGCCTGGGAGCATGTGGCTCTGAGTACACACTCGCCACAGTGTCAGGCTTTACAGTGTCAAAGTCAGTCTTGGTGGCACAGGTGACACTAGGTTTGCAGCCAAGTACAGTACAGGCCTGTCTTCCCTCTTCGTCTATCGCTCTCTTTGATTTCCCATCCCCTTTCTCATGTTCTTTCTGTGCTCTGCTTTCATTTTTTATCCCTTTCCCTCTGTTTGCTTTTATTCTCTATCCCACCCTCTCTGTTTTATTGGGTTCTCTCTCTTTATCTCCCCCTCCTTCTCTCTCTCTCTCTCTCTCTCTCTCTCTCTCTCTCTCTCTCTCTCTCCCCCTCTCTCTCTCTCTCTCTCTCTCTCTCTCTCTCTCTCTCTCTCTCTCTCTCTCTCTCTCTCTCTCTCTCTCTCTCTCTCTCTCTCTCTCTCTCTCTTTTCAGCTCTATTTTCTCTCGCTCGACTGGGAATCACCTCAGTCTCTGACGTAGTGTCCTTCTCCAACAGTCTGTCTGTCCATATGCCCAGAGCCTGACACCAAAATATGGTCTGCCCAATGTGTGTCTTTGTTAGCTAGTTGCTAGCTGTTTAAATGTGGCTAATCTCATGCAGCCATATAGCTCAGCTGCTGTCTCTGTCTCACTCTCTTCTCCACACTCCATTTTCAGCTGTCATCAAGCATTATATACCCTCTCTCTCTCTCTCTCTCTCATTGTCACTTTCTTTCCCTTGTTCCCTCCTTTCTCCATCGCCACAGAAACTCTCTTCCTCCCTCTTTTCCTAATTTGTCTCATTCCCTCTCTCCTTCTTTTTACTCAATCTCCTTACACACTCTCCTCTTCTTTTAGCAATTCTCTACACCTCCTCTCCCTTTCTCTTTCTCCCTGCTCTCTCTCCCTCTCTCTCTTTCTGTCTCTCTCCCTCTCTCTCTCCCTCTTGTCTCTCTCCCTCTCTCTCTCCTTCCTGTCTCTCTCACTCTCTCCTTCCTGTCTCTCTCCCTCGCTCTCTCCCTCCTGTCTCTCTCCCTCTCTCTTTCCTTCCTGTCTCTTTCCCTCTCTCTCTCCATCCTCTCTCTCCCTCTCTCTCTTCCTCCTGTCTCTCTCCCTCCTGTCTCTCTCCCATTATCTCTCTCCTTCCTGTCTCTCTCCCTCTCTCTCTCTCCCTCCTCTCTCCCCCTCTCTCTCCTTCCTGTCTCTCTCCCTCTCTCTCTCCCTCCTTTCTCTCTCCCTTTCTCTCCTAACTGTCTCTCTCTCTCCCTCCTGTGTCTCTCCCTCTCTCTCTCTCCTTCCTGTCTCTCTCACTTTCTCTCTCTCCCTCCTGCATCTCTCCCTCTCTCTCTCTCCCCCCTCCTGTCTCTCCCTCTCTCTCTCCCTCCTGTCTCTCTCCCTCTCTACCTCCTATCTCTCTCCCTCTCTCACTCTCCCTCCTGTCTCTCTCCCTGTCTCTCTCTCTCCTTCCTGTCTCTCTCCCTCTATCTCTCTCCTTCCTGTCTCTCTCCCTCTCTCTCTCTCCCTCCTGTCTCTCTCCCTCGCTCTCTCCCTCCTGTCTCTCTCCCTCTCTCTCTCCTTCCTGTCTCTCTCCCTCTCTCTCTCCCTCCTGTCTCTCTCCCTCTCTCTTTCTTCCTCCTGTCTCTCTCCCTTTCTCTTTCCTTCCTGTCTCTCTCCCTCTCTCCTTCCTGTCTCTTTCCCTCTCTCTCCCTCTCTCTTCCTCCTGTCTCTCTCCCTCCTGTCTCTCTCCCATTCTCTCTCTCCTTCCTGTCTCTCTCCCTCTCTCTCTCTCTCTCCCTCCTCTCTCTCCCTCTCTCTCTCCTCCCTGTCTCTCTCCCTCTCTCTCTCCCTCCTTTCTCTCTCCCTTTCTCTCCTTCCTGTCTCTCTCTCTCTCCCTCCTGTGTCTCTCCCTCTCTCCCTCCTGTCTCTCCCTCTCTCTCTCTCCCTCCTGTGTCTCTCCCTCTCTCCCTCCTGTCTCTCCCTCTCTCTCTCCCCCCTCCTGTCTCTCTCCCTCTCTCTCTCCCTCCTTTCTCTCTCCCCTTTCTCTCCTTCCTCTCTCTCTCTCTCCCTCCTGTGTCTCTCTCCTTCCTGTCTCTCCCTCTCTCTCTCTCCCTCCTGTGTCTCTCCCTCTCTCCCTCCTGTCTCTCCTGTCTCTCCCTCTCTCTCTCCCTCCTGTGTCTCTCCCTCTCTCCCTCCTGTCTCTCCCTCTCTCTCTCTCCCCCCTCCTGTCTCTCCCTCTCTCTCTCCCTCCTGTCTCTCTCCCTCTCTACCTCCTATCTCTCTCCCTCTCTCTCTCTCTCTCTCCTGTCTCTCTCCCTGTCTCTCTCTCTCTCTCCTGTCTCTCTCCCTCTATCTCTCTCTTTCCTGTCTCTCTCCCTCTCTCTCTCCTTCCTGTCTCTCTCCCTCCCTCCCTATCTGCCTCCTCTCTCAGTGGTAAATCCTCTAATCTCTCCTGCTCAGACTGTGTGGCACACGCTGGCCTCTCGCGGGCACACAGATGCCCTCTGTCCGCCGCCATCGTGGGGACGCTTCCTGCGCAGGTGTGCCATGGGGCGCAGTCGGCAGGGGGGCTCCGGGCCTGCGGGCATGGATCAGGGAGGGGAGTGGGGGTGCAGTCAACGTTCCCGATCTTTCCCAAACGCTCCAGACTGAGAAGGAGAGGGCAGACCAGCCAGACAGATGCTACTTGATAATACTACCTCCTGCCTCAGTCCATGACGTTCCCGACATGTGCCGTTCCTTTTTTCCTGCTGACTCCATAGGATTTTTTGGGGTTGGTTTGTACTTTTTCCCCATCACTGGCATCTCTTAATCAATGTTAATTGGCTGTAATTAGTATATGTTAATTAATGATATTTACTACAAATTAAGGTATGAACAGTCCCAGAGGGTTTCCTGTTCATCTCATTAAAACCAATTAGCTGCAATTAACACGTGTAAATGAGACGCCACTGAGTCCAAAACAGTGTGCAGGCTGCCTGCTTCCCATGTCGTTTAACCTGGCCTGTGTGAGTGTGTGAGTAAGCACTGATGGCTAATTGGACCGCTTGAATCAAACACTACAGAACAAATATCAGATGCACACATTTAAAAGACATACTCCACATTTAAAAGACATACTGTACATTTAAAAGACATACTCCACATTTAAAAGACATACTGTACATTTAAAAGACATACTCCACATTTAAAAGACATACTGCACATTTAAAAGACATACTGTACATTTAAAAGACACTCCACATTTAAAAGACATACTGTACATTTAAAAGACATACTCCACATTTAAAAGACATACTCCACATTTAAAAGACATACTCCACATTTAAAAGACATACTCCGCATTTAAAAGACATACTCCACATTTAAAAGACATACTGTACATTTAAAAGACATACTGCACATTTAAAAGACATACTGTACATTTAAAAGACATACTCCACATTTAAAAGACATACTCCACATTTAAAAGACATACTCCACATTTAAAAGACATACTCCACATTTAAAAGACATACTGTACATTTAAAAGACATACTGTACATTTAAAAGACATACTGTACATTTAAAAGACATACTCCACATTTAAAAGACTTACTGTACATTTAAAAGACTTACTGTACATTTAAAAGACATACAAGACATGCTGTACATTTACAAGACATGCTGTACATTTACATGACATACTGTACATTTGCATGACATACAAGACATGCTGTACATTTACAAGACATGCTGTACATTTACAAGACATACTGTACATTTACAAGACATGCTGTACATTTACAAGACATACATGACATGCTGTACATTTACATGACATGCTGTACATTTACATGACATACTGTACATTTACAAGACATACATGACATACTGTACATTTACAAGACATACATGACATACTGTACATTTACGAGACATACATGACATGCTGTACATTTACAAGACATACATGACATACTGTACATTTACAAGACATACATGACATGCTGTACATTTACATGACATACTGTACATTTACAAGACATACATGACATGCTGTACATTTACAAGACATACTGTACATTTACAAGACATTCATGACATGCTGTACATTTACACTACCGGTCAAAAGTTTTAGAACACCTAATCATTCAAGGGTTGTTCTTTATTTTTACTATTTTATACATTGTAGAATAATAGTGAAGACATCAAAACTATGAAAAAAAACCATGGAATCATGTAGTAACCAAAGAAGTGTTAAACAAATCTAAATGTATTTTATATTTGATATTATTCAAATATCCACCCTTTGCCTTGAAGACAACTTTGCACACTCTTGGCATTCTCTCAACCAGATTCATGAGGTAGTCACCTGGAATGCGTTTCAATTAACAGGTGTGCCTTGTTAAAAGGACATTTGTGGAATTCCTTTCCTTTTTAATGCATTTGAGCCAATCAGTTGTGTTGTGACAAGGTAGGGGTGGTATACAGAAGATGGCCCTATTTGGTAAAGACCAAGTCCACATTATCGCAAGAACAGCTAAAATAAGCAAAGAGAAATGACAGTCCGTCATTACTTTAAGAGATAAAAGTCAGTCATTACAGAACATTTCAAGAACTTTGAAAGTTTCTTCAAATGCAGTTGCAAAAACCAACAAGTGCTATGATGAAACTGGCTCTCATGAGGACCATCACAGGAATGGAAAACCCAGAGTTACCTCTGCTGCAGAGGATGTTCATTAGAGTTATCAGCCTCCGAAATTGCAGCCCAAATAAATAGTTCAAAGAGTTCAAGTAACAGACTCGTCTCAACATCAACTGTTCAGAGCAAACTGTGTGAATCAGGCCTTCATGGTCGAATTGTTGCAAAGAAACCACTACTAAAGGATACCAATAAGAACAACAGACATTCTTGGGCCAAGAAACACAAGCAATGGACATTAGACCAGTAGAAATGTGTCCTTTGGTCTGGAATTTGAGATTTTTTGGTTCCAACAGCCTTGTCTTTGTGAGACGTGGTGTGGGTGAACGGATGATCTCCACATGTGTATGTCCCACCGTAAAGCATGGAGAAGGAGGTGTTATGGCATAGGGGTGTTATGGCATGGGGGTGCTTTGCTGGTGGCACTGTCTGTGATTTATTTCGAATTCAAGGCACACTTAACCAGCACGGCAACCACAGCATTCTGAAATGGTACGCCATCCCATCTGGTTTGGGCTTAGTGAGACTATCACTTGCTTTTCAACAGGACAATGATCCAACACACCTCCAGGCTGTGTAAGGGCTATTTTACCAAGAAGGCGAGTGATGGAGTGCTGCATCAGATGACCTGGCCTCCACAATCCCCCGACCTCAACCAAATTGAGATGGTTTAGGATGATTCGGACCGCAGAGTGAAGGAAAAGCAGCAAAAAGTGCTCAGCATATGTTGGAAAAGCATTGTTGGAAAAGCATTCCAGGTGAAGCTGGTTCAGAGAATGCCAAGAGTGTGCAAAGTTGTCTTCACTATTATTCTACAATGTATAAAATAGTAAAAATAAAGAAAAACCCTTGAATGAGTAGATGTTCTAAAACTTTTGACCGGTAGTGTACAGTACATGACATGCTGTACATTTGCAAGACCATATGACTCCACATTGTCATCAAACACAGTTATGTAGTTACCTTTTCCTTACATATTCACAGAATCCCTTATTTTGAACGTGTTTTTTCAGTAGTCTAAGTCCTACATTATGGGAACCAATATTGTTGTTTTACAACAGACCTCTTCCACATGTAGCATCCAGCAGCTTTATTAATTGAAATTCAGTCGACAACGTATCTTGTTTTTGTCTGAGAAACCACCATCCGTGTTGAGTAGGGAGAATAAACCCACGGGGGGAAAATTGCCAGGAAATGAGGTGATGTAAACGAGGAAGGGGAGAGCAAAATAAACACAACTCAGTCAAGCATCTATGGCCTCACAGTACAGCCACTATACACTATTAAACTATGTTGTTCTGTTTACATTTAAGGTGACACAATCATTTCTGGACAGTTTAATATCAAAGAAGCATTTACCCCACATTCTAACAATGGCTTCTACTTAGCCTATGCAATCTTCTCTCTCCCACTGCCCTCAGGCTTTGTAAGAGACCAACAGAGGGGGGAATACATTTCTACATTTCCACAGATACAACAAGACATCTTTTTCATTTTACCTGGGTATTAAAACTCTCAGTATTCCCATTACGGATGTATCCCAAACCTCAGACTTCATTTACCCCCATAACACAGCCCAGGTATCAATAAAGCAAAGTTGACATCAATAACTTTGGACGCCTTTCTAAACGGTGGAATAGATGCAGATTATTTCTCATTGGAGTTTTTATTTGATTTATATTCCCACCCTCTTAAGGTTGAATGAAGAGAAAAAAGACATCTTTTGAAATCCCGGTTCAGAGCAAAGCCCTAATCTGAGTTCTGTGGTTGTGTCAGGCAGCGTTGACAGGCATCTTTCTGGGTGTAGGGAGCGTCTATGGGAGTGTGTGTTGCCGTAGTCTCCAGGTTTAGCAGAAGGAACCATCGTAAGCAACGCCTGCCATACTTACTGCTGTAGCAATCAGGGGGTTTCAGGGGCTTTGCGGCTGAGAAGATGGCGCTTTGTTCGGCGATAAGAGTGTGTGTGCGTGTGTGTGTGTGCGTGTGTGTGTGCGTATGTATGTGTGTGTGTGTGTGTGTGCGTATGTGTGTGTGTGTGTGTGTGTGTGTGCGTGTGTGTGCGTGTGTGTGCGTGTGCGTGCGTGTGCGTGTGCGTGTGTGCATGCATGCGATCCTTGGTGATGAACAAAAATGTGTGCTGTATTGTGGGATGGTAAACACGGCTGCAGTAAGAGGCACCGGATTTACTGTTTCTTATTTTGAAGGGTGAGAGGAGTGGGCAGGGGGGGTGCTGTATTTGGAGTGGAGCACACAATGAAGAGATAGAGGAATTTGGGGCAGAGAGGAGGAGCGAAGGAAATAAAGGTGTAGGAAGAATTTCAGGAGTGCCCCGACATGAGACCATGTTGATAAAGGAGAGAGAGAGAGAGAGAGAGAGAGAGAGAGAGAGAGAGAGAGAGAGAGAGAGAGAGAGAGAGAGAGAGAGAGAGAGAGAGAGAGAGAGAGAGAGAGAGAGAGAGAGAGAGAGAGAGAGAGAGAGAGAGAGAGACTGTGTCTGTCAAAGGAAAGTTCAGGCTGCTCTGAGTCCTCATTACTCTTCAGATCTGCCCTCTAAACTCAAACACAGAGAGTGTCACCCCCTTTTCTCTCCATCCTCTCCCTTGCCCCCTCTCCAGACTCAAAGACCCTGATGGAGTCAGCTTGATGTTCCATGGTGTCACACAGCAGTTTTTAATCAGGGCCAGACAATCAGTCAGACTTTGTCTCATATTCATTACTTTTTTTCATCAATGTTCTTTGATAGGTTCTCAGAGACAGTTCTACAGATGGAGCTTCATTTAAAAGAGTGTTATCCATGTGTCGTACATATGAATTTCACTTTACTTTAAGCCACTTAAATGTATGGGCATTAAAGGGATAGCTCACCCAAATTACAAAAGGACACATTGGTTTCCTTACCCTGTAAGAAGTCTATGGACAAGGTATTGACATCAATCCATGCTTTGGTTTAGCTACCCTGGCACTGTTTCCAAATGCTAATATTTGTGCATTTGTGGCACAAGTCATGGGACAGATATTAGCAGTTTTCGCCATCATGTCCAAATAATCCGAAAGCATCTAAAATTGATTGTGACGCTCAACAAAGTCACAAATATATCATTTGAACATGATGAGCAAAAAATGCTAATATCGGTCCCATTACTTGAATGGAATTTTTGCCACAAATCATAATAACATTAACATGATGTGGATGCTACACTACAGGACTGTTTTGCTAGCACAGACTGGAATGTTTTCCGGGATTTATCAAATGGCATTGAGGAGTATACCACCTCAGTCATCGGCTTCATCAATAAGTGCATCTACGATGTTGTCCCCACATCCCAACCAGAAGCCATGGATTACAGGCAACATCCGCATCGAGCTAAAGGATAGAGCTGCAGCTTTCAAGGAGCGGGACACTAATCCGGACGCTTATAAGAAATCTCGCTACGCCCTCAGACAAACCATCAAACAGTCAAAGTGTCAATACAGGATCAAGATTGAATCCTACTACACTGGTTCTAATGCTCGTCGGATGTAGCAGGGCTTGAAAAATATTACAAAGGTAAACGGACTACAAAGGAAAATCCAGCCGCGAGCTGCCCAGTGACACAAGCCTACCAGATGAGCTAAATGCCTTTTATGCTCGCTTCGAGGCAAGCAACACTGAAGCATGCATGAGAGCACCAGCTATTCCGGATGACTGTGTGATAATGCTATCGGTAGCCGATGTGAGCAAGACCTTTAAACAGGTCAACATTCACAAAGCCGCGGGGCCTCTCCCTGACCGAGTTTGTAATATCTACATGTTTCAAGCAGACCCCGTAGCACTCACGTCGGTAGCCATGAAGTACTTTGAAAGGCTGGTCATGGCTCACATCAACAGCATCATCCCGGATTCCCTAGATCCACTCCAATTTGCATACCGCCCCAACAGATCCACAGATGATACAATCTCAATCGCACTCCACACTGTCCTTTCCCACCTGGACAAAAGGAACACCTATGTGAGAATGCTGTTCATTGACTAAAGCTCACCGTTCAACACCATAGTGCCCAAGCACCCTTGGACCAAACACACCTCCTTCTGTAAATGGATCCTGGACTTCCTAACGGCCACCCCCAGGTGGTAAGGGTAGGCAACAACTTGTCTGCCCTGAGGAGTGCATGCTTAGTCCCCTCCTGTACTCCCTGTTCATCCACGACTACTTGGCCAAACACGACTTCAACATCATCATTAAGTTTGCTGACAAAACAACAGTGGTAGGCCTGATCACTGATAACGAGGAGACAGCCTATAGGGAGGAGGTCAGAAACCTGACAGTGTGGTGCCAGGACAACAACCTCTCCCTCAATGTGAGCAAGATAAAGGAGCTGATCATGGAAAAGGCAGGCAGAACAGGCCCCCATTAACATTGACGGGGCTGTAGTGGAGTGGGTAGAGAGTTTCAAGATCCTTGGTGTCCACATCCCCAACAAACTATCATGGTCCAAACAAACCAAGACAGTCGTGAAGAGGGCACGACAACACATTTTCCCTCACAGGAGACTCAAAAGATTTGGCATATCTTCTGTGAGGGAAAAGGTGTTGTCGTGCCCTCTTCACGACTGTCTTGGTGTGTTTGGACCATGATAGTTCATTGGTGATGTGGACACCAAGGATCTTGAAACTCTCGACCCACTCCACTACAGCCCCGTCAATGTTAATGGGGGCAGATCCTCAAAAGGTTCTACAGCTGCACCATCGAGAGCATCCTGACCGGTTGCATCACTGACTGGTATGGTAACTGCTCGGCATCTGACCCTAAGACACTACAGAAGGTAGTGCTTACGACCCGTACATCGCTGGGTTCAAGCTTCCTGTCATCCAGAGCGTACAGTATATTCTAGGCGGTGTCAGAGGAAAGCTAAAAAAAAATTGTCAACGACTCCAGTCACCCAAGTCATAGACTGCAATCTCTGTTACCACACGGCAAGCGGTGCCGGAGTGCCAAGTCTAGGACAAAAAGGCTCCTTAACAGCTTCTACCTGGCACCAGAGGGTGGTGCGGTCTGCACAACGCATCATCGGGGGTAAACTACCTGCCCCCCAGGACACCTATAGCACCCAATGTCACAGGAAAGCCAAAAAGATAATCAAGAACAACATCGACACGAGCCACTGCTTGTCCACCCCGCAACCGTCCAGGAGGCGAGGTCAGTACAGGTGCATCAAAGCTGGGACCGAGAGACCGAAAAATAGCTTCTATCTCAAAGCCATCAGACTGTTAAACAGCCATCACTAACACAGTGAGGCTGCTGCCTACATACAGACTTGAAATCATTGGCCACTTTAATAAATGGATTACTAGTGAATTTAATAAGGCCACTTTAATAATGTTTACATAACTTGCATTACTCATCTCTTATGTTTATAATGTATTGTATACCATCTGTTGTATCTTGTCTATGCCGCTCTGTCATTGTTCATCCATATATTTATGTACATATTCTTATTCTATTCCTTTGCTTAGATTTGTGTGTATTAGGTAGTTGTTGTGGAATTGTTAGATGACTTGTTAGATATTGCTGCACTGTCGGAACTAGAGCACAAGCATTTTGCTACATTCGCATTAACATCTGCTAACCATGTGTGCTAACCATGTATATGTGATTTTACCACCAAGCCGTAAGACTGCTGAACAATTAATCAAATGGCCACCCGGACAATTTACATTGTTTTTACACTACTGCTACTCGCTGTTTAATATTTATGCGTAGTCACTTTACCCCTACCTACATATACAAATGAACTCGACTTACTTGTACCCTCGCACAATGACTAGACTATTCATGGGTTGTACGTTTTGTCACAGTATTGTTTTGACCGTTCTCTTAACGACTGGTGCCCGACTGAACATTCTACCTAATGCATTCTCAATTGGCCCTGATGAAGATTTTGTCATTTCGTTATCAAGTGCATTATTGTGGCTTAGAAACACAATCACATCTTTAAAGGATGCACATATTGGTCGGAAATCCTTTTGTCATCATTGTGATGTCGCCAGATTGACTTTAGATGTAGTATAACATTGGCTAGCTAGCTAGGAATGAGGGGAGGGCAACTTAATTGTAACTAGCTAATGTTGGCATTGCTAGCTGCTATGTTTGACACTTTTTGATAGATATTGACAACATTGCCATCTCTCTAAAGTCAATTTGACATCATCGGAATGATGGCAAAGTTGTTTCCTACTAAATATTTATAATATTTAGCAATGTCATTGTATTTCCATGCAACTATAGTGTAATTTCAATGAAACAGTCATTAACCCCCATTCAGAATGAGTGGGCACGACTGAATTTTTGGTCACCACGATGGCGGGCGTCGTTTTTAGAACGTTCTTAACAATGGCATGGCGACCGAGTGACGGAGATGCAACCCATGAATACCCTTTCTACTTTAGAACAAAGTTTCCCAACTCCAATCCTTCACTCCACCCCCAACAGCACACATTTTTGTTGTAGCACTGAACAAGCACACCTGAGTCAACTCATTGAGGGCTTGATGATTAGTTGACAAGTTGAATCAGGTGTGCTTGTCCAAGGCTACAATAAAAATGTGTACTGTTGGGGGTACTGGAGGACTGGATTCGGGAAGTACTACTCGTAGAGGGTAAGAACAAAGTTGGTACATAACTGTAACATGCAGTGTGACACTAGTATCATATGTGACCAACAGTTTGGCCTGGGAGCCCACCTCTCCACCCCACCGACAAACCTCACACAAGTCATTCTGTCTTGTTTAAGGACTTTTACATTCAAATTGGTCATTTAGATTTGAAGCATGAAAAATGCATCTAATCCTTTCAAAAAACAGTGAATTAGTGAGACAGACCCCACACACCAACAGACAGAGGAGAGGAGAATACGTCTGGAGTGGCGTCTGATGGCACTGTGGCTGTCTGGTGTGTCTGCTCTCTTCCTCCAGTCTCTAGATTAGAGCTAGTGGAGGTCTGGCCAGGCCTAGGTAAAGCCTGCTTCCTCACTAATGTTCTCTGTGTTTCCCTGCTTAGGGGGAAGCAACCTGTCACCCCTTCCCTCGGCTGCCTGGCAGAGATAAAAGTTTACAGCCATTTATTTTTTCCTTCCCATCCCTCTGTATCTGGGAATTACACGGGGAGTCCGTCCGTCCCTAACACGGCCACAATCAGCCTCTCCTCAGTGAGTAGCGTGTTCTTCTTTCAGAGCTGTCATGAAGGAAAGACAATGCAGCACACCTGTACGGTCTCAGAGAGGCCTCTCCGTCTTATTGTCAACATGCCTCTATGGGAAGAGGGGATTCTCAATGAGGATGATGTCTGTTCTGCAGATCAAAGAACTAACTACAGCTATTCTCTCTATTCAGAGCCATACAAGTTACTCATCCCCATGTAGGCTATGCAGTGATGTTGACTACTGGAAGAGAGCCTATTGGAAATCAATCAATTTCTATTTGTCAAGTGTCTTTAACGATTTGAATGAGGCAGTTTGAGTATTTAGCAATTCCCTTCAAAGACGTGTCAGTAGCATGGTGAGAGAAAAAAAAACGGTTCAGGTGTGTGGACTCTTCAGCCAATCAATTAAATTAATTTATCAGTCAGAGACTAAGGGGGAGCTAAAACCACTGGGGATGAGGAACTCAGGCGCTAGAGATGTCCACCCCTGTTATATAAGGCATTATGAGAGTGGTCTGTGGAGAAATATTTTGCTGTAATACCAGGTCTTTATATGGTTCATTACACTGGTTAAGGGGATCTAAAGTTTTCTAAATGTGTTTGTTTACAGTAATTATTAAAGTACTTATTTGGTCACACCACCTTCTGTGGTATAGTTTTAGCAGGATGGGCTGTTCATAGCATCACCACTTTAAGCAGGGCAGGGAAGTGCTGAAAAGTTTTAGGCAAGGGGAGATTTGGAATTGGAGCGGAGTCAACAAGATACAAATAAAACAAAATAACTACAGGAAATTGAATTAGTATATCAGAGAATTTGTTTCTAGGGACCAGAACCACTTACTTTTGTAAATAAACTAATTTACTTTTTTCCTTCATTTCACTTCTCTTATCCTTTTCTTTTTCTTCCCTCTATATTCAACTCTAAGCGGAATTCCATCCTTTCTCTCTGCCTTATAATCATTCCAAGAAAACCTGTGACTTGTGAACTTGAAGAACATTGCGCCCCACAAAAAGGATCTTTAGCATTCACAGGCTGATGATTCCGATAATCCAAGTTCAAATACAACTCCTGGATGACGGGATTTAAATGACATTATATAGAAATTAGATTGCACATCTAAAGGAACTAAACCTCCCTATCCCAACCTGCTTTAATTATACTATGCCCCCCTTTCCTCCCTCCTCTTCCCATTCTCCTAGCAATTCTTCCACTCTTTTTGTTCATTCTGCTTGAATACAAACTGCTATATTCTTTGCCGGCACAATGCATGTATTACAATACAAAGTAACCCAGGAACTGCATATATTCCCAGTGATGGTACCTCAGTGGTTAGCACCCCAGTTGATAGAATGAGGCTTGATTCATGGTGGGCCACAGGGCAGTTAAAGTGCTTTCTCTTGCTTACATTATCTACCTAGCCATCTACCTGTACCCTATACTGTATATAGGTCATCTCAATGGGGAGAGTGTGTAGTGGGAAACGATGAATACGTAAAGAGATAGGGACGGGACAAATGCATGTGTCCCCACACTAATGGAACATCAGTGGATGTTTCCGAGGTCTTCTTCAATGGGAAGTGTGGGGGGGGGGGATTCTCCAGTGGGGAAATAGATGATCAGATATGGACTTGTTCGCTACAGGGGCAAATTAGCTGCTTCCCTGTGTAAATAGATCCCAACTACTTAATATGCATGGAGTTTAATGGAATGCCCTTCCTTTGGGTGTGGGCGGGGAGTTAGCACCCGCCACCGCCACCCGCCAACAAATCTCGCTCTCGAATAAATAATGTAATCCCTGATACTGGAAGACAAACATGCCCCTGATCTAATCAGCTCTTTAGGATCCTTCTTATCACACCATTCCAGGGTGATGATCACACACATGTATACATCCTCCATACCATACCGCTAGAAGGAAGCTCAGCTGGACCGGGCCGCGAGCCAGGGTGATAAGGGGGATAGAGCTGGGCTGGACTGGCTGGCTGGGCAGGGCTGGGCTGGGCTGCCTGGCTGGCTGGGCTGGGCTGGCTGGGCTGGCTGGGCTGGCTGGCTGGCAGGCTGGGCTAGCTGAGCTGGGGTAGATTGGTTTACATCCCTGGTTCTCAAATCCATGCAGTGCAGGCTCAGCTGGGGCCTAAGCACACGAGGTCAGGGTGGATGCCATTCCCTGAGATCACTGGCCAACCATCAGCCTGCCAGCCCAGTTAATTTATAGCCTCCCCTCCTCCTCTTTGTTCCCCACCTCTGCCCCACCCTGCCCTGCAACTCAAGGGTGTGAAGATGCCAGTGGCACGCTCCGGCGAAGACAAACCCTGCCGTAAAACACCCGGAGGCCACAACCTCCTCACATTTTCAGCTCATTGGCAGGCAGAGCATGCAGCGAACTACCTAGTCTCCCCGCACCAGCATATCAACAACCAACACAATAACCCAACAAAGCCACCGATGACCCCCCTCTATGCCTTTCCACCCCCCCTCCCCTCCTCACCCCAGACCCCTCAGTGTGGCTCCCTGCTGCTCCTACCTGATGGGCCTATCAGGACCAGAACCATACAGGGAACAAATCTCTCTCCTCCATCGCATCACTGAGGCCCCTGGTCTCCTCATCATAGAGGAGAAACAATTTGTGCTCCCACCCACAGTCTCAGCTCTAGCAGTTGAGCAGGGGATGGGAGGGGGGGGGGGGGGGGGGGGGGGGGGGGGGGTAGAGATCCTCAAGTCAATGAATAATGGCAGTAAGGAGTCCCACATATATATTCATTTGACACATAGTGCTACCAACATGGAGAACAGTGTCTATTCCTGCAAGGAAACTATCTGAAAGGGATATGACAGTGAGTGTAACTAAATAGTAGCATATATAGGGCTTCCAACGCCCACTTTACATCTCCCGTGCGCCAGGCCTGGATAGACCCGTGCATGACTGCAATCCCATTTGGCGGATTTGTGTCCTCCTTTTACGAAATTCGGTAAGCACATGGAGACAAGGAAAGGTGTTTAGAATTTAGAAATGTGTCTGTGGAAGTCATTGCCAAAGTCAATGTTTGACGCCTCTGTCTGTTTGCCTGTGTCTGCCTGTGTCTGCCTGTGTTTGGGAGCTAGGTAACACCCAGCCCCTGACGCGCCAGTCCTCTGATATAAACAAGGTTGTAGCCTACTATTCTAATGCTGAAAATGTACAGACTGGTGTAGTTTCAGCGCTGATAATCCCTTCCCAGAAATAAATTGTCCCATTAAAATGAAATGTTGCCCATATAGGTTTAATAAATTGAAAACATTGGTTTGAATACTCCATAATTTGGACGGAATCCCATGCATGTCGCAAGGCTTGTGCCAAATAAGATTATTTGCTGTGTATTATAATGTATGCACCGGTTTTATATGGCCAAACAGTGTCAGTGAACCCACCAATGAAATGGGTGCTTATTTATATGCAGTTATTCAGGTATGCAGTAAATTCCAATTACTTCTTTAGATTTATATTTATCATGGAGGGAAATATGACAGAGAAGCTCTGTTTTTGAGCAGCATTGTAAATCTCGTTAACTCTTTCTCTTCCACCTAATAAAGGAGAAATCTGAATGTATGCATACAAGGAACAGTGAGTCAGATTTTAATGGCTAATGCTCCTAGAAAAGTGTGAGGTCGATATCGTGTGTGTGTGTGTGTGTGTGTGTGTGTGTGTGTGTGTGTGTGTGTGTGTGTGTGTGTGTGTGTGTGTGTGTGTGTGTGTGTGTGTGTGTGTGTGTGTGTGTGTGTGTGTGTGTGCTTGCGTGCGTGCATGTGCGCGTAAATGTGCGTGTGGGCGTGTGCTTGTGCGTAAAAGGGCGTGCGTCCTGGTGTTCATGTGAGTATGAGCGCGTGCGTGTGTGTGTGACGGGACCGAATACATTATATGCCCAGCCAGCGCTCAATCCCATGCCTGGCTCGGGTCCCACCGGCCTTAAATCCCCGGCTCTCCCCCTGCGAACAGCCGCTGACGTGCAGCATGTCGAGGCGAGGCGTTTTGCCTATGCATTAGCCATCCATTTCCTTCGGCTGACACCTCTCTAACATAAAACCGTAAGGCAGAGGTAAAATATCTCTCTCCTGGCGAAAATAAAGCTTTGTCTCCATCCTGATCTGTAGGATATAAAATAAAGCCACGGCTTTGATGCGGGCTTTACCTTATGCACACGGGTTGCTTTTTGTGCACACAAAAGGCAATGAAGATGAATGGAGCGGTATTGCCCATTTTGCGTCTCCTGCGGTCCAGCAAGATTCTCTACCTCCCCCCTCAATCTCTTCTCTCTCTCTCCTCTCCCCTCTTCTATCCTCTGCATTCATCCACAGAAGTTTGTACGGACGGGGACGGCGTTCTTATTGATCAGTGCATTTCGATAATTATGCAGCGTTTCCTCGGTAAAAATCGGATTTGTAAAAGTCTTGAATCGAAATTATTGAGATAATCAGTCATTCGAAATCATCTTCCCTTACTTTCCTCTCCATAGGCCTATTTGATCTAATGAGCATTGTCTTCGATTGTGTAGTTTCATGCACAAATTACTTTATGCTCAAACCATGTTTTTGAGGTATACATCTAGGCTATATGTATGTGTCTTTAGATGTCTATACCTCTCATGATATCACCGCTTTTAGTGTTCATGTTCCCTGGCAGAACAACAACTCTCATTCGTTTTGTTCAAACACTACCAATTGCTCAAATTGAGACCTGCTTCAGATCCCTGTTGTTAAACTCAGAGATAAAGAATGTTTGAGATTTTTTAAGAATCATTGGCTGTACATTATGTAATATATATTTTTCTGTCTTTTTACATAAAACAAATGTAGGCCTACATTGGAGAACGTTTAAACTCCATTCTACTTTTAACTTTAAGCATTATTTGTTAAACTCTTCAAACTTTTTTTGCATTTTATATATCAAACATTATCATCTACCATGTGTGCACATTTTCTAATTTAACAACAAAAAAAACGAGAGAGAAAAAATAAGTCGAAAAATAAATCTTACATCCTACCGTCCCTGTAGCCCATTTTAATTCAACCCGGGGCACTTGATATCAGAGCCGGCCAGGCTTGCGGGGTTTTAACGCAGAAATCCGCTCCCGTGCAGAAGCTATCTGCCGCTTTTCAGCCTTGCAGGCCGTCCCCAGAGCATTGCCCACTGCGCGATAATATCTCAAAGGGAGTGGTTATCACCACACATTATATTAGAATCATTAGTGATCCTAGCCCTTTCACCCGTATTGGAGAATGCATTGAGAATCATTCATCTAAACTAGACCAACTGTTCCCAAAGACCCTTTCTCTAAACATTTCATAAGGGATTCATAATAATGTAATTTCTATAACGTAAATTCCCTCTGATTTAAATTTCAGTTGAGAGTATACTAGAGTAGGCCTAGGCCTATATGTTTGAAATATATTTGTTATATATGAGAAGAAGGAAGGAAGGAAGGAAGGAAGGAAGGAAGGAAGGAAGGAAGGAAGGAAGATGAATAATTTGATGAATTGTGCTTTACATTGTTTCTGTCACTTCAGAACTTTTGGGATTCAGTAATACTCCAACTACAAGTGCATGGGCCTATAATACTACATCAGAGCTGGTGTGGGGTGGGCCTATATCTTTATCCAGATTGAATTCGCCCCCTAGTGTTGCATGTATTGCCTATACTCGAATAAAGGTCAGTGGGATATCACAAGTATTGTGAGGTTATTCAATGAGTAAGAGAGATTACTTAAATATGGTCCATAATAGGCCTACATAGATCCCACGTCAGTATCTCTCTTTAAATTACTCATGAGATATGAGAATGGTTTTGGAACAATTGAATTGCATTCTGCATTATTGGAAGAGGCTGGAAGATGATGACTGGAGGATTCGCCCCATCCTTCCTCCGTATAGAAAGTTGCATTTAGGCCTATTTCACGCTGAGAACAGACCAGTTCCATGGAAGCAGCACAGTTGTCGTGTCAGCGTGTTGATTATCGGGTTGGGGAGAGCAGCAGCAGCTGTTCCGGTTATGGGACGGTCAGAGCAGATCTATAAGTTCCATCGAATTTCTCTCTCTGCGATGGAGTTGGAAAGTCAGGAAAATGTTTATGTAGAGTTTGGGGTCAATATTCTGCGAGGTCATCATTGGCATATGTTTGTGCCGATTCCAACAAATCCAAGGGAAAATCAACGGATCTTTGGAGTAGGCCTAGGTAGGCTATCTAGTCTATGTGTGGCCTGTTTACAGTTGACAATTTATTGTTTTGATTAACAATTCAACATTTCGATTTCTAACAATGGACCGTTGAGCCATAGCCTATTATTTTAGTTTGTTCTCCCTTTCTTTATTTTTCTTTGGGGGTGGGGGGTATTTGGTCTGTGGTGTATGATATTGCTGTGCTGTGATTCTACTCAGGCTTTGTTTCTATACTTTTCTAATCAGTTTTGTCACGCTGTTGGCTGCAGCTGAGCGGCAGGCCCTCTCCTCAGGTCGTGTACGCGCACGGTGGCCCGCGCTCTGTTTGAGATGTGGTGAGTGACAGCACACTCTCTCGCCTGCCTCCTTGTCCACGCGGTGAAAATAAATACGTTTTATGAATACAACATGCTTGATGGTGAACCTATTAGAATGATGCCGCCCTGCCCCTTACCCTTAACTCCGTGACGCACGTGCACAAAAAAACATGATAAAGGCTACCTTGTCTGAAGTAATTATCTTGCGATCTTCCAATACCATTTATTATTTTTAGTGTGTGAGAAATAATATTTTGTGAGGAAATATATGAACTCTTAATGGCAAAAGAGAGCATATGGTTTATTTATTTTGTTAAGGTATGCAATTAAAAATAATAAACATGGACTTTGTTAAACTATGCTAGCATTGTCAGATGTTTCACTTTGTGTTAATTATTTTTCTCATGACAGCAACAGGATTTTTTTTATTTGTATGCATGTATTATAATAATTCAAAACATTTCCAAAATGTCGGTTTTATTCATGTATTTCGTTTAAAGTGAATGGGAATCTAACAATAATAACCAGTCATTCAAGATTTAATAGGAATGAATAACACATTCATGATAAATACTGCATTTGTCATCAGTGTTTTCTTCTCATGCAACATAAGGAATAATTCTGATAGTAGTCCAGTTACAGACTTAGGTACTACTAAAACGAGCATTTTAGTTTTCTTTTGTTACCAACATTTTAATCTGCAATTAGGTTGTCCCACCATTTTAGAAGTCTAAAGTTTTGTAATCGTAGGCCTACTGTTAAATTATTTCATATAACCTATATCCCTTTTTCATATTTGATCAGGAAGGCTGAGGTCTGAGAAAGAGGCCTCATCTTTATATACTCTTCAATTGTAATCCAAACGAATTACATGAGAGCAAAAACAACAACACATTCATTTCTATGAGCTCAATATGGATTTATGAATGGGACGTGCCTATCGGAAATCCCAACTGGATGGTGATTGTACCCAAACAGGGCTGTGGAGCGGTGGGGGCTATAGGGAAAGCCTGCCCGCCCACGGCTCCTCTCTCCCCCCTCCGACAGTGCTCTCGGCGGTCCTCGGTGCGCTCAGCTGATCAAAGCTCAAGTCAGAGGTAATATTTCTCACTTTATTACCGGAGTCACGGCGTGTCTGCACGCCTAGCGATCAGAGTCCACTGCCACTTTCAACTCCCACTTGCCCGGTCACGTATCAGCAGCACACAAAAATACAACTTATTTTGTTAAATGTATAGGCGTATTTCGAATATGTAGGCCTAGTAAATAGCCTAAAATAAAATAATGTGTTTGTTGATAATAAAAAAATACATTTCAGAAAAATATTTTTATTAAACCTGAAAGTAGGCTAATCATTATCTTCGACGAAATTGCGTTATTATCTGCATCTAGGATGAGTGGCGCTATTTAGAATATTAATGTATAATTTATTTTAGAAAACAAGTTAAGAATTATTTTAAAGTGGGCTCTATTTAGGTTTAGGAAATTACACAGGGCCAGGGCCTATAGAAGCCAATGTTGGCTACATTACGTTACATTACATTGTATTAGGGGATTGTCTGATTGTATGACGAGTATGAATGTAATAGAATAGAATATAAATACAGACAAAAGTGCTCAAAATAAGAATAGCTTACACCTGTCACATGAAAAATATTTGTATATCTAGGCCTTACCACCGCTGACAATAGGCTATGCATTCAACACAGTCAAAAACAGATGCTTCGAAAAAAGTTAGTTGCCAATCTGACATATCCTACTCAACAGAGCAGGTCTCATCTTTTGACTGGAGGAGAATGTGCAATGAGATTTAGTTCATGCTCGGTGCCCGGTTTAGTGCCCGGTTTTTTCCCCGGTTTAGTTTGGTTTTGTGTTGTGCGTTTTTCAATCGATGGCTCCCTCTAGCCTTGCCCCAACGTTGCTCCCTGCATGTACTGCAAAAAAGCAGTAGTAAAACCAAGCTCCCCTTGGAGCAGTCTGTCGCTGAGTATGGACATAAAGTGAGGACATATACTGTAGAGGCAGATATTAAATTATATAGAGGCCTGCCTTCGTATTGTTTTGTGGTGCCTATCTTAGATTTTTGGAGAAACTAGGACATCTTCAATTGTGCCAATTGTAGCACATGGTTAGGCCCATACTTTTTCTTTGGTTAAATACAATTCGAATTTACCCTTTCTGGATACGAAACGAAAATGCGTTGACTGGGTGAAAAACATCACTCCTATACGTATTACAGCAGTAATCCTTTTGCATTTAATCGCGTCATTGCCTCGAGGGGTCCTGAGATATTCATATATGTCTGATTTAGTTTTTATTCATGAATTAATCTCATTCTGTGGGTTATGCTGTACTGAATGGGTTATTCTTCTAAATCAGGAAAGATTAGTCCCTGTGTGACAAGTCAGATTTTACTGGTGCTGAAAATAACATGTAATTTATTTACAGCTATTTAGTATGTATGTACTTCCCATATGTTAGTATCCAAGTTTAAGTGTAAGAAGACTTTATATCCCTCAGTCAGAGCTTGTGGTATAGACTATAAAATCATTTTTGTAAGGCTAGATATCTCACATAATAGCCTCTCCCTTTTATGCTCCCCTGAAAAGTCTGAACATTCCAAGCTGTCATTTGTGGCTGAGTTAAGTTTCATCGCCTAACTGTCAAAAGTCTTCTTCAGACAATTTTCGAACCCATTCTCTCTCTCTCGCTCATTTTACATTTAACATTTTAGTCATTTAGCAAACGCTCTTATCTAGAGCGACATACAGGAAGGAGCAATTAGGGTTAAGTAACCTAGGGGCGGCAGGTAGCCAAGTGGTTAGAGCTTTGCTACGGTTGCTATATCGAATCCCTGAGTTGACAAGGTAAAAATATGTCGTTCTGCCCCTGAACAAGGCAGTTAACCCACTATTCCTAGGCCTTCATTGTAAATAAGAATTTGATCTTAACTGGACTTGCCTAGTTATATATATATATGAAGTGCCTTGCTCAAGGGCACATCACATATTTTTCACTTAGTTGGCTCAGGGAATCGTTCTATGACTGTACAGGTACATATGTATTTGTCTATATTTATGGGTAACAAAAAATCGAATTTCATCCAATTACTTCAAATCCCAAATTGAGACTATAAGATCAAGTTATATGAGGATGACTATAAACATCTATATATTTATTATTTATGTGAAAGAGTTGACCAAACTATATGGTCTGAAGTGTTTCCGCTGGGTCATCGAAGCCCCCAAATTCTTGGTGGGTTTGTGTAATCTGAGGGAAATATGGTCATACATTTGGCAGGAGGTTAGGAAGTGCAGCTCAGTTTCCACCTCATTTTGTGTGCAGTGAGCACACATCCTGTATTCTCTTGAGTGCCAGGTCTGCCTTCGGCAGTCTTTCTCAATAGCAAGGCTATGCTCACTGATTCTGTACATAGTAAAATATTTCCTTAATTTGGGGTCAGTCACAGTGGTCAGGTAATATGCCACTGTGTACTCTCTGTTTGGGCCAAATAGCATTCTAGTATGCTCTGTTTAAAAAAAAAATGTATTTCCAATGTGTTGTAAAGTCTTTCCAAAGTAATTCTATTTTAGTTTTCTCATAATTTGGTTGTGTCTAATTGTGTTTCTGTCCTGCGGCTCTGTAGGGTCTGTTTGTGTTTCTGAACAGAGCCCCAGGACCAGGTTAATCTCTCTCTAGGTGATGGCTTGTTATGGAAGGTTTGAGAATAGCTTACTTTTAGGTGGTTGTAGAACTTAACGTCTCTTTTCTGGAATTTGATAATTAGCGGGCATCGGCCCAATTCTGCTCTGCATGCATTATTTGGTGTTCTACATTGTACACTGAGGATATGTTTCAGAATTCTGCATGTAGAGTCTCAATTTGGTGTTTGTCCCATTTTGTGAATTCTTGGTTGATGAGTGGACCCCAGACTTCACAACCATAAAGGGCAATGGGTTCTATAACTGATTCAAGTATTTTTAGCCAGATCCTAATTGGTATGTTCCTTTTGATGGCCCTTCTTTCCTTGTCTCTCAGATCGTTCACAGCTTTGTGGAAGTTACCTGTGGCGCTGATGTTTAGGCTGAGGTATGTTTCATTTTTTTTGTGTGCTCTAGGGCAATGGTGTCTAGATGGAATTTGTATTTGTGGTCCTGGCAACTGGGACTTTTTTGGAATACCATTATTTTTGTCTTACTGAGATGTACTGTCAGGGCCCAGGTCTGACAGAATCTGTGTAGAAGCTCTAGGTGCTGGTGTAGGCCCTCCTTGGTTGAGGACAGAAGCACCAGATCATCAGCAAACAGTACACATCTGACTTCAGATTCTAGTAGGGTGAGGCCGGGTGCTGCAGACTGTTCTAGTGCCCTTGCCAATTAATTGATATATATGTTGAATAGGGTGGGGCTTAAGCTGCATCCCTGTCTCACCCCCAGTCCCTGTGGAAAGAAATGCAGGCCCTCATGCCAAATGGAGTTGAGAATGAGAAGACTTTGCTTTTGTTTTGTTTGTTTATCAATTAGGGTGTGCAGGGTGAATACATGGTCTGCCATGCAATAATGTACAAGTCTGCTGTTAATGCAGAGGATTTTCCCAAGGTTGTGGTTGACAAATATCCCACTGTAATTATTGGGGTCAAATTTGTCTCCACTTTTGTGTATTTTTTTTATTTAACCTTTATTTAACTAGGCAAGTCAACAATTTCTTATTTACAATGACGGCCTAGGAACAGTGGGTTAACTGCCTTTTACAGGGTCCGAATGACAGATTTTTACCTTATCAACTCAAGGATTTGATCTAGCAACCTTTCGGTTACTGGCTCAATGCTCTAACCACTAGGCTACCTGCCGCCCCAAATTGGGGTGATCAGTCCTTTGTTACATATATTGGGGAACATCCCAGAGGTGAGGATGGTGGTAAAGAGTTTAAGTATGGCCAATGGGAATTTGTGATCTGTTTATTTTATCATTTCATTTAGGATACTATCATCTCCCCAGGCCTTTTTGGGTTGGAGGGTTTGTATTTTGTCCTGAAGTTTAGTCAATGTAATTGGAGAATCCAGTGTGTTCTGGTAGTCTTTAATAGTTTATTCTAAGATTTGTATTTGACCATGTATATGTTTTTTGCTGTTTGTTCTTTGTTATAGAGACAAAAAGATTGTAGAAGTGGTTTATCCATACATCTCCATTTGGATAGATAGCTCGTTGTGTTGTTGTCTTTGTTGTTGTTGAGTTTTCCAATTTTCCCAGAAGTGGTTAGATTCTATGGATTCTTCAATTACATTAAGCTGATTTCTGATCTGCTGTTCCTTTTTTCCCATAGCGTATTTCTGTAATGTTTTAGTGATTCACCATAGTGAAGGCATGTGCTCAGGTTTCCATGGTCTCTTATGTTATTGGTTGGATAGGTTTCTCAATTTCTTTCTTAGGTTTTTGCATTCTTCATCAAACCCTTTGTCATTGTTGTTAATTTTCTTAGGTTGTCTGTTTAAAATCTTTAGATTTGGTAGGGAAGCTGAGAGGTCAAATATACTGTTTAGGTTTTCTACTAAGTTTACACGTTCACTATTAGAGTGAAACATTTTGTCCAGGAAATTGTCTAGAAGGGATGGAATTAGTTGTTGCCTTGTTATTTTTTTGGTAGACTTCCACACTACTTTCCTTCCATCTATAGCATTTCTTAGTATTATTAAGTTCCTTTGGCTTTGATGCCTCATGATTGAGCATAGCTCTCTCTCAGTGAGTTATTGATGGAAATGTAACCAGATGCTTAGCATATGAATTAAAATCTCTCATAGTCACACGTAGAGAGAGAGAGAGAGAAGGGGAGATACCAGGTTGCGGGGATGTTGTGTGTGTGTGAGAGAGAGAGATGCCAGGGTTCGAGGATGTTGTGTGTTTGTCTCTTATCTGTTATTCTTCCCCGGGGACAACACATGTCATTGAAAGGGTGCCGCAGTCAAAATAGGCGCTCCCCAGACGCTCTGAGGCAGCTGTCACCGTGTTTTTATAGTATGGGGCCGGTCGCGGCCCTGTCCTGCCCGCACCTCCATTTTACAAGAGAAGTAGCCCATATGCACGAGGAAGCGTGCTATTGATTCCAGATTTCAGACTGTAATGTTTGCACAAAAAATCTGCCGCTGCCCAAAAGTGTGTGTGTGTGTGTGTGTGTGTGTGTGTGTGTTTATGTGTGTGTGTGTGTGTGTTTGTGTGTGTGTGTGTGTGTGTGTGTGTGTGTGTGTGTGTGTGTGTGTTTATGTGTGTGTGTTTATGTGTGTGCGTGCGACGAGCGTGTGACCGCGTGTGAGTGCGTGTGAGAGTGAGAGAAGTGAGATAGTGATGATGTAAGATTAGGTGTCATGAAGAAATGTAATCTCATAGGTTAGGAGAGAGTGAGAGAGGAGGCCTTTAGGATGATGGCTCCCTGTTGTGGTGTCACCCCATGACAATTGCGAATGGCATCACTTTCCCTCCCAATGTCTGAAAGTATCCAATCAGTCACAAAGCATTTAGTGTCAACACTTCACAAATAAAACTATTACAACTTCTTTACTATTAATACTATATTTATTAAGCTATCATTTTACAGATGTTAATTTGTGAAAGCAAGAATTCAAAAGATTCAAAGAGGATTCAACTTCCATCGAGCTTTAAAGACAGGTCTATGAAGGATGATTTAAAAACAATTGCAAAACTAAGAAATGTGATGGCTGAATATATGAAGTCACCATGAACCTAACTAAAAACTCATCAATAGTAAGAACATTTAGACATTCCTAAAAAAAATTGTTTTGGTCCTGTAAAACACATGAATATTTATCTTTATTAGGTCTACATAATGCATAATGTTTTCAATATGTCTACATAATGCATAGCCCCAACTACTTTGGAGTCTGCAAGCTTCTAGAGGTATAGTTTTCTGCTCATCTTCTGGTAAGTGGATTGAAAGGCCTTAATTAAACATCCTAAGGTGTTGAAGCAATCAGCAACTGTCACAATGATCTAGCAACCTCTAAACTGTTGAGCCTCTTCGTCTTTCACATCACCCATGCTCCACAAAAGATCAAAGAGAGTACAGCACTGCTGAGATGTATTGGTGGGCAACGTGGATTGAAATAGTGATTCAATTATGATCATGGCAAATAAATGATAACATGCATAAAAGGTAAGAAGAAGGCTATGAGCAGCTGTCAAGAAAAACATTTCAAGTAAAAGCATATGATGAAAAAAGTTATAACAGCCACCAGGACATAGGCTATACCTCGGATTATTTCGAATTGTGAAACATAATTCCTGTTTTGGGTAAATACTGATTTCTAGCCCATGACAATTTAATTTCCCATAGGTAATTTAAACATAATTGCGAATGTGTCTCTAAACTATTATCTAAAACGTTTTAATTCTGAACCACCACATTCGTCTTGGCACATTGGAGAGGCTGTCCATTCTAATAAAAAACATTCTGTCAATTTAAGTCTGAAATCAGACCTATGAATTATCTCGTCATTGATAATTGAATAACCTATTGTATGGCAAAAGTCAAGTCACTTCTGTAGCCTATATACTATATTCAAAAATGTAGTCAAAATTAGATTTTTCCACTAAAAAGAAAGAAAAAAGCAACAAAAGCATGCATTCCATCCCATTTTGTTATATCAATATAAGATTGACATGCTACTGTTTTTAAAACGAAGACCAGCTCTCTCTCGCCCACGGGGAGGATCCATGCAGGATCCGGAGAGAACGTTAAGATGCCCATATCTACCTTATCAAATGATTCTTCATGTCCATTCCCTCGCCGCAGACAATTGATAAGCGGATGATTGTGCTGTTTTTACCTCAACGGTCGTCGTCTTTCCGCCCACATACATTCACTAACATATAACCATTTCTGGGAATATTTGACAATTGGTTTCTTTAGTTCCCCATAAATAGTACAGAATGCACCGGCTTGGCTTTGAAGGGATTGCTAATGGTTACTTGCATGGCGCGCTGCTGATTGGCTTCTCCACTGCCTGACGTCACTAGCCTGTGAATAAGGCTGGCTCGTGTGCTTTCAGGAACATGCAGAGTACTAGAGACTGTACACGGAGGTGTCACACGCATCCTACCATCACTAGCATAATTTACCAAAAGAGAGCTCGAGGGGACAGCTAGCCAACAGAGCAGGAGGAAACCCACTTTTCCTTGAAATATTTTGGTGGTTAATTGTTTCGATTCTTATCGGGTGCTCAACAGTGGATAAGCGGTCATGTCAAAGAACCTTGAATTATTTATAGGCACGCGCGTCTTGTTGTGTGACAGTATTGCCCCAAACCCATTTTGTTAGATGTGCGTCTTCAGCAGTGACTGGCACACATAGCTTTTTCGGCCAATGCTTCACTTTGACGACCACGGATGCTTGCTGATAGGCTATGGTGCTCGCAGTATAACCAATCTTCAGAGGTGGCTTGATCATTTTTGCCATTTGGTTGGCTTCATTTAAGCCGATGTGTGTTGGGTGTAAAGAAGAGGATCCAAAGGACTGATTTTCGAGGCGTCAAAGGCTTTGGCACTACCTCGCCCGGGAGGACGCATCCTGGCTAACGGTCGCCATCCCGAATTGCATCCTGGCTAACGGTCGCCATCCCGAATTACATCCTGGCTAACGGTCTCCATCCTGTACTTGGATCCTATAAACCTCCATGCTGACCACTTCAGAGGAGCGAAGAAGAGGCGACCAGGCTACCCATCGACTGTTTATGTGAATACATTGATCCAGGACCTCCGAGCGAATAAGGAACCAAATACTCCAAAAACAAAACATCCAATGATCCGTGTGTGTTGTTGATTTGTTTTCTGCTCAAGTCAGAGTGTGAGTGAGACGACCACAACCTCAGGAGACTGAACAGACCACGGTTGCAGAGTGGGTGCAATTCCAAAGACGATGGTCCACTGTGCCGGGTGCGAGAGGCCTATACTGGACAGGTTTCTCCTCAATGTTCTGGACAGAGCGTGGCACGTCAAGTGCGTACAGTGCTGCGAGTGTAAATGCAATTTAACAGAGAAATGCTTTTCTCGAGAGGGGAAACTATACTGCAAAAACGACTTCTTTAGGTAAGCTTGACCGGTGGGAGCTTGCTCCCTTTCATTCGTCCTTTACTACAGGAATTCTTATTTCAGATGTACAGTCTTGGATTAACATTTGCCATGTTTCTGTTTAGTAAACAATACTATCCTAATGTTCCCAGTCAAATGCACAATTTTCCCCAAAAAGACTCATAAGGATATATTTCAAATACAAATATATATATATATAACATATAATTTATAAACACAGTTATTTGTTTAGTGTAACAAAAACAACACAGATGTGAATTTCTAACTACTGAACTAATAAACTCAAAAGTAGAGCCTATAGCTAATTTTAAAATAAATGACATACGATAATTACACCTCATTCCTTCAAATTGTACTTTAGACAACTGTTAAGACAATACTTTTCTGCCTTTTTCTATCAAAACATTTACCATTATCATTTGCTTATACAAAATGATAGGCATACTCAAGATTAAATATTTTCATTAAATGTATTATATATAGCATTTATAATTACATGAACCACTCTAAATATCAGTTTAAAAAAAGTATAATATCGTTCAAATAGATAAATAATTCCTCCAGAATTTCTAATAAGTGCTAGGTGTGAAGGTGGATTTGGAGGTGGTGCTTCGGAAGTTTTGATTAGGACAGCCAGTAATTAAAGGCATGTTAATTTGTATTCTTATGCTAAAAAGGGGACAGCAACATTAAACGCGTGTGTACTCGTCCTCTGTATGGGGTATGAAAGAAATCACACGTTGTTTATAACGGCATAGAGGTGAAGAGGAGCGGCTAGAATCAATACTTCATCAGAATAGTGTGGAGGAAGTGTGTCTCGGCCCAGTGGCAAAACTATCTGCCCAGTGGCAAAACTATCGGCCCAGTGGCAAAACTATCTGCCCAGGCTCCTGTGTTTGCACGGTTCCGGTGAGAAGGACGTGATACGTGGATTTAAATAATAAACCTTTTTTAAAAGATCAAACAAGCAGACAATGCAATCACAGACTTGCAGTCAGTGTACACCATCTCAATACACATTAGTTTATGTTACAATCAACAAACATAGGATCATTACACATTAAGGTAATAACTTGTATATTGCAATCTATATTATGGTG
Source organism: Oncorhynchus clarkii lewisi (assembly GCF_045791955.1). NCBI lineage: Eukaryota > Metazoa > Chordata > Actinopteri > Salmoniformes > Salmonidae > Oncorhynchus > Oncorhynchus clarkii. The sequence continues at coordinate 25,581,340 of NC_092173.1, read as the reverse complement.
TATAAGTCTTTATTTTCCCAAAACCCTACGGAACATTATTGCCTAATCGTGTTCAACATTTAGGCTTGTTGTTTTGTGCAATTACATGATGTATTCTTTGGTCATAATGATCAGCTAAATTGCGGAATGGACAACACAATATATTTTTTTTTATCCAAATAGGTCTTAATAGGCTTAAAATGCAAATCTAGGCAATTATCTTATTTACACAAAAATATATTTATAATGGAACTGGTCATTTTGGATTGGGAAACGTAAGACAAGTTTTCCGTTGACAATGAATGCAGAAATATAAAATAAGGACACGGCCTATTACAGTCAACCATAATAATAAAGAACAGGACCACATATGGCTATTATGGAATCATTCTCATCGTGAAACATTGTAATTGGGAGCCAGCAGGCCTATTCATACACTTAGAAAAAAGGGTTCCAAAATGATTCTTCGGCTGTCCCACAGGAGAACCCTTTCTGGTTCCAGGTAAAACCCTTTGTGGCTCCAGGTGGAACTCTTTTGGGTTCCATGTAGAACCGTTTGTGGAAAGGGTTCTACATTGAACCCAAAACGGTTCAACCTGTAACCTAGATTGAAGAAGGGAAGGTTAAGACAACGAAGTAATTCCATACGGAAGTGTCCTGAAATAAACAAATGAATGTGACCAGCTCCATTGATAACTAGTAGCGCCGTTTCTAAATAGCAACGCTTGTCCGGTGAATTGCAAAGAGTTATGAGGTATTAGAATCATCTTGTCTTAACCTGTATATTTTGAACATAGCCTGCAACCGAAACGGTTCTACATGGAACCAAAAAGTGTTATTCAAAGGGTTATCCTATAGGGACAACCGAATAACCTTTTTAGGCTCTAGATAACACCTTTTCTTAACAGTGTTGACCAAGCTCTGACCTCTATTTAAAAAAATATGTATTTATTCACACTCTCAATATGCAATCGTTGTATATTAACATATATTGTTTGGTTTTGTGCCTAAACACATTTTAATAATCATGCATTATTCCTGTGTACCCTCGCAGGAGGTTCGGGACAAAGTGCGCGGGCTGTTCTCAGGGCATCTCGCCGAACGACTTGGTCCGGAGGGCAAGGAGCAAAGTGTTTCATCTCAACTGCTTCACCTGCATGATGTGTAACAAACAGCTGTCCACGGGAGAGGAGCTCTACATCATAGACGAAAACAAATTTGTCTGCAAAGAAGATTATCTAACCCATAGCAATGGGAAAGACACAAACCTTCTCTCAGGTAGGCCTGCCTATACGGCCAAATTGGCTTTATAATTTTGGGCGAATGGATACTAAATTGTGATGGATGTGACGTGTTCCACCCATCGTTTGATGTTGAATGATCATGCATCAATTCAATGTTTTGTTGAAGAAAATGGCCGTACTCTTGCATATATTGTAGGCCCGACGCCTAAATTATTTTATTTTATGGTAAAAACTGAAAAATGGATTTGCGCAATTGCATAGCCTATATTTTCACAAGATTGCTAGAGATTTATTTGGATTTGAGGTCTATTTCTGAGCCGAAATATCAAATTCTATTTGCATTGATGTTAATTATCGGCCTTTGGTTGTATGTCTATTGTAGACCCATAAGCCTATTGATTTTATTGTAGGCCCATTTTATGACATTTAATGAATTGGTCGCTGAAAAGTAACTGATGGACAAATAGTGTTCATAAAAATAAGTGTAATCTGCATATGTTATTATTAGGCCTATAGTGCAATAAGCCAACATAAATGTCTAAAAAGGCAAAATAGGCCTACACAAACAGGGCAATATTAATCATTCACATTCCTCATTTCATTGAACTTATAGGGTTACACATGGACTGTGTGTCTAAGCTTTTCGTGTCCTTTTTCGTTTTTACAGTAACAGCATGTAGCGATCCAAGTTTATCACCAGATTCTCAAGACCAGTTACAGGACGATGTAAAGGACACTGAAATAGCCAATTTGTCGGACAAAGAAACGGGTAGTAATGAGAACGATGGCGAAAACCTCGGCGGTAAACGACGTGGACCGCGAACCACCATCAAGGCAAAGCAACTGGAGACCCTGAAAGCGGCCTTCGCTGCCACCCCCAAACCCACAAGACACATCAGGGAGCAGCTCGCGCAGGAGACGGGGCTGAACATGAGAGTAATTCAGGTAATGGCAACGACAAATGCACTATAATGACGCAAATATAATTCCTGATACAGCTCATGTCTTATTGGAATGAGAGTGGATGAGGACGGTATATTGCAGAGGGAACGGGCGGCTGTGAGAGGAGGGCAGTTGGGAGACCCTCACCTTGTGCGCTTTCAGGGTTACGCACTTATTAAAACGTGTGATATAGCAGATTATATTTTATGGAAAGTATCTCTCTGAGCGCCTGATCAACAAAAAAATGGCGGGGGCACGTGGTTGGCAATTGTTTCTCCATGTTGGGCACGGTGTCAACAGTTCGCCACAAACAGTGAGGCTTCATCACAATCACTCCGCTCCTTTCTCATCTGCCTTCCCGCTTAAAGATGTGGTTGCCTAGAAATTGCATGGTCACATTGAATTGAACGAGCGAAAAATTGGCTGCCATCGAGGTTTATTTGGAAAGCGTAATTTATATGGGTATTTTTGATTCTTGGCGTGCAGGCTGGGTTAACACGCCAACTGGACTGAGACTGGTGAGAGCAATGGGAGACTTGGCAACGCTGTGCAATCACGTTTTGCGACCACATTTAGCCATGCTGTGAACATTTTCAGTCAAGTGTAAACGCATAAATCTGTTTCAGGAGAATTAAAAATGCCTCCTTATCCCCCAGTCTAGTCTAGGCTAAATCATTTGAAATAGGGTAAATCATTTGAAATAAGCATGCCTTATGTTGACATATAATAATAACAACAACAAACTCAATAATTATGAATAGTTTTAGTATCAATATTAGCGTTGTTGTTGTTGTTGTTGCTGTCGTTATTATTATTATTGTTGTTATTATTACCAGTGGTATTTATTTGACATGTTTAATTTGGACAAATTGCTCAACATAATTAAAAACAGTAGGCCTGGATGGCTTTTTTGTCTGGTGGCATTATTTGTGGCCTATTTTCAAGAGTTTAAAATTAAGCTACTAAAAATGAGGCTACTGAAGATGAACCCCTGATTTTAAATAGTTTAGTTGCTCTCTGTATCGTGTCACCTAAGTTAGAAAAATAAATCGTATGTGCACACAAATAAGCGCATCAACGCAGCTGAGTCTCCCATGATGGTGCTAGTGCTGCGGAGACGCAGAAAACTATTAACAAAAGATTGAACGGCATATCAAGTTTAAAAAAAATAAGGTTTATGGAGATTAATACAATGCCGAGGTTGGATATATAAGAGCGTCAGGGAAGAGCATAATTCGCACAAGGAATTCAAGGGTGGATATATAGATTACGAAATAATAACCTCGCGGAGCCGGTTAATAAATCGGTAACAACCCTCCTATTAAGAAATTAATTAGAGATTTTAAAGGTTCCCGCTGCTGCCCCCTTCACTCGGGTTAAATGGAGGGTTAAAAGATCATTACACCGAGGTTAGATCTGTGAGTCTGGAGTGACGATAATTAGTAGTAATCTTGTCCTTGCATAAGACATCACTCCATCACGTAACCACGCACCGAACCTGACCATGAGGTGCAGCGCGCGCACGGGCACAAAAAAGGCACCCAGGTTATGAGTGGCCTAGCCCTAGGTGCTGCTTTGATGTTGATCACGGATCTATAAACAAAGCAATGATATTAAAACGGTAAAGGAGTAATAATTCTAAACAAACTGACACCATACATAATGCTTATATTGTTGGAATAGATCTGATATCAAAGTTAGGCTACTTTTGATATAGGCTACCAATCTGTAATGATACTTCAACAGAAAAAGTTATTCGATCTGTAGTGAAGTAGTGTTTGTTTTTATTTTACTTTTTATTTTACAATTTCGATTCTGTACATTTACATCATGTGTGTAGTCAATGCTTTATCCTAATTAATATATTCAGATTTGTGGTCAAACGGCCATCTTTGGTGTGAGCCTCTCTTTGTCTCCAACTCTCCAGAAGTAATATGTGCACTTAAATTCTTCCAATCCATTTAATTTTCATTAACGTTGCTCTATGCTGACTTGTGTGCTCCGTAGGTATGGTTTCAGAACCGGCGGTCTAAAGAGCGACGCATGAAGCAATTGAGCGCCCTGGGCGCGAGACGGCACGCGTTCTTCCGGAGCCCGAGGAGAATGAGAACGCTAGTGGACCGGCTGGAACCCGGGGAATTAATTCCAAACGGTCCTTTCTCTTACTACGGAGGTAAGACGAGTGATGACACGGCTTGCGTGTCCCAGCGAGTTTATTGGTTTCACATGTTTTTCTGAAATGTCGAATAATTGTACGTGTCCATCAAGTGCTGTTTCCGTTTGTCGCGCTGCCCCAGGACGCCTTTGATGACTATCATGGCTTATCAGTTGAGCACAACAGACATCATTGGAATATGACCTGCACGGAGAGGAGTGCTTTTAAATGTTTCGGTATGGATGGACATTATCTAGAGATGGATTAGTTAGGATGCTGTGCCAAATCTTCACGTGTTAAAAAAAGTGATTTACAATGGGAGATAATTAACCATTACGCACGATTATACATGTGCCAAAACACCACAAAAAGGTCTGAAGTGATTCTAAATTGAGTTTGTTAAATTACAATGTTTAAATAACGTGTCTCTTTAAGTATTGTCTCAAATTATAAACTCCAATCATCTGACCCATGTGTCCAAACTAGAAAATAAAAATAAATCAAATAGTGCCAATGAAAAGAACAGTTACAGTAGTATGGAGAATCAATCTTCATATGGTGTCCATGTAAGCCAAACAGCGCGCAATAACAATTAATACAAGATGCCTGAATGAGTCCTTAAATATGAATGAATAATCACTAGTACACTATTAATATTGTTCTCTGTATGTCAGGTATATTACGTCAACATTCAAACTGTATTAAGAGGGGAAGATGCTCATTACCAAATCCCCGCGGCCTTCTCTGGGATCCCTGTCTGGAACGGGTCTGTTAATAAGTAATACATCCATTTAATTTAGGTCAATGAGTTAGTTCGAGAGGGCTCCAAGCCATAGCGTTATCTCACTGACCGAATTTTCTTTACTTTTTCCCTGACAAGATGACATTCACATGCAAGAACGGTGCATTTGTAGGCCTACTCTTTCCCTAGGAAGTACTTGAACATTTGGTTGTGACATGCATTTTGCGTTTCTTTGAGGAATATTTAGAATGTTGATGCTTGGAGAGGGTATTTGCATTTGAGAAATAAACTCACGTTAAATTGTGAAGAATTTAGAAAAATGATTAATATACAAAGTCAATTGAATATGTTTATCTTCTTTTCAAAGGATACTGTTTTTGGGCAGTTCACAGATTTTTTACCTTGGGGATTGAACTAGCAACATTTCAATGTCCTCTGAATGTAATAATGTAGAATTCTCTTGATTGTAGTGTGCATCCTTATTTCAATTTTCCTATCATGTTTTGTGGATATCAATAGTGTATGGTGGACTCTGGTCCTTTGTGGTGTACAGTGGGCCTAATAGTATTCTGCAGAAATAAAGAAATGGATCTCTGATTAATCTCTGATTAAATGGTCCCCATTTTAATTAATTATGCTGCTGCGTTGTTCTCCCCACCCAATTGCAGTTTTGATTTAAGTGTAACATGCTTTGACTAATGTGCCTCGGCGAGGGGTTCTCCTGATGCAACTTCAGGCTATGTATATTCAATGAATTCCTGAATATTTCTGAGATAATTTGTTCCCAGTCTAACCCTGATTTTTTTGTCGATCTGCAGATTATCAGAGCGAGTACTACGGTCCAGGAGGGAACTACGACTTCTTTCCTCAGGGGCCTCCATCGTCGCAGGCACAGACCCCCATAGACCTCCCCTTCGTGCCCTCCTCAGGCCCCACAGGCACCCCTCTAGGTGGTATGGACCATCCCCTGCCCGGGCACCACCCCTCCAGTGAGGTGCAGCGCTATTCTGACATCATGTCCCACCACCCTGGGGACTCACCCAGCCCGGAGCCAGGCATCCCGGGGCCCATGCACAGCATCTCCTCTGAGGTGTACGGCCCCAGCCCACCCTTTACCTCACTATCCCTCAATGGCAGCGGATACGGCAACCACCTGTCCCATGCACCCTCGGAAATGAATGAGGGCACCGTCTGGTAGCTCTAAAGAACAGACTGTACCATCAAGAGATTCAATAGGGGAGGACAGGAGAGTGGGCATGGGTATGGGCAGGGGTAGGGACACCAGTCAAATCATTTTTTGTCAATCATATTTAATTATTTCATTTCCCCATATGATATTTTTTGCAGGGAAAAAAAATATGGCGAAAAACAAAACGTGGACAATGTGGTTGTAAACATTTACCTTGGTATTGTGTTGATGTTTCGATTGCTTCTTTCTCTAAACCCGAATAAAAAGATTGTCACACATAAAATACTGAGTGTGACTGTTGACCCTGTGGGCCCTTGGCTGCCCCAGGCCCCTGCTCTCCATGGCTGTGACCCTTCCTGACTCCTGTCAGTGGCCTAGCACAGCGACGCCCCTCCAAACACACGCCACTGGGAAAACAACTATTCTGAAAACAAGTAATATGTCCCACATCCACAAAAACATCATTAGCTACTGTCAAAGACTCAACAGCTTTACAGAAAAAGAAGGAAGGGTGGTTGGTCTGAACGCTAACCTGCGCCGCTGGCATTAGAAGAAGGCTGAAAGGCGTCAGACTCTATTTATGGCACTAGACGTGTCCCTTGTATTTATTCAAAAGCTCCTCAGACCTCTTTGCCTCTCAAGGCTCTGCCATATTGACACTTAAACAACCTTTTTGACACTAAATATATTTCTGAAGGCCAGGGGAAATACATTTTTTTCGCTCCATCTGGACAGTTTCCTTTTTTTGGTTAAAAAATCCAACCACCAAATCTGAAGAAGTTGGCCTTCAAAAGGAAAACAAAAGGCAAAGTTATATTTAAATTGAACAGAACTTGAAATGTTGCTAAATGAAGTCTACCTTCTAAAAATCGTTTAATGGGGGTCTGAAAGGGACTAGAACAGTCAACTGTTTACGTAATATATTTAATTCAGGAGTTAAAAGTGTCAAACCATGTTTTAGAATCTCTTGATCCAGATAAAATGTTCCAAGCAACTAACCAAACTTTTGTATTGATTTTATTTATATTGTATGAAGACAAACACGTTTGCTGGGGTTGTGGTTCACTGTGCTAGTTTGTACAAGATGTTGTTTACAAAAACAAAAAAACATAAAAAAAACACACAAGTAGACAGTTACCAAATAAAAAATAGCACAAATACTGTAAAAGTGCTTTGCACCATCATCTGCAGAACGTGTTGAGTTAAAAAATGCTGAGGAGTCATTTACTTCTTCATTTTGTAGTCTGCTGAAAAACATTCATAAAGTTGTTAATATAACATACTTAGACAGGTTTTATTTTTGTGTCTTCAAAGGAAATCCAAACGATTAAATTAATTGTCGAATATGCAGCTAGCGGCTGCTACTTTCTTTAAATATCAAACCCTCATGGTATGTCTGTTATTGTTCTAATAAACCTAAGCTTATGTGACCTCCAGTGCATATTAGACCATTCACTGTATAAATACAACATGTTGAAAACAATTGTGAGTTTTTAATAAAACTAGAAAATATACAATATGAATGATAACACATTTTCTTTGGACAGATCATCTCTTACCTTAGCTGCATTTTATATATTTAATATTTAAAAATGATAAAACTTACGTGTGGGTTATTTCTCTTATATGTTCTTTTCAATTTAGTATGAGGGAACTGTTTATGTGTCTCTTTACTGAAGTCAATTGAACAGGTTTAGGATAATAAACGATTCAGTATAGTATTTACTAAATGCAAGCAGTTTGATCTGATTTGCACATCCCATACAGTGAATGGAAATCCCACATCCCACACACACACACACACACACACACACACACACACACACACACACACACACACACACACACACACACACACACATGCATACACACACACATATACACAGTAATAACCACATAACAACTGGATGCCGTGCTGACTAGCACTGTAATCATACCATAACAGTAATGCCATGCAATGTGTTGCTATATATGGCGGTGCTCGTCACACACCAATCAGAAGGGACATTTTCTCCAGTATCACAGCAGAGCATGGAACATTGTGCTTGCAATTTTGTGTCTCTCTCTGTTTATAAGAACAATTCATATATGCATTACTGCAGAGATTCGAATAACAAGGAAATCCTGCTGCCTTGAGTTATCCCAGTAATAGAAATGGTTGACAACGTTACAGCAGCCAACACAACGGGAACTTCTTCAGTAATTCCACAGAATTCATTGATAAATTATGCTGAAATCATTTCTTTTCCCACAGTCCTGCCAATGGTTTTGACCTCTTGGAAATTATTCAATTTCTTGGGGTCATGGAAGAACTGTGATGATGAAGAAACTATGAATCTGGGTCTCTTGCAGTTTTAGTAATCCTACCTCATAGGAAGGGATACCTGGTCAGTTGCACAACTGAATGCATTAAACTGAAATGCGTCTTCCCAATTTTTACCCAACCCCTCTGAATCAGAGAGGTGCAGGGGGCTGCTTTAATCAACATCCACAGCACACGGGAAGCAGTTGTTGTTGGGGGTTAACTGCCTTGCTGAATGGAGATTTTTCCACCTTGACCGGCTCAGGGATTCGAACCAGTGACCTTTCAGTTACTGGCCCAACACTAGGCTACCTGCTATTATAGGGGGCTTCTAATCCTTATGTAGACCACATACAAACAAACAAACAAACAAACATAAGCAAACAGACATCAACAAACAATAAACAAAGTGAAACAAAATAACTTAAAACATGTACTGGAAGTGAAACATTCTCATACTTCTGATTTATTTCAGTGTATAAAACATCAATTCAAACAATAAACAAAGTGAAACAAAATAACTTAAAACATGTACTGGAAGTGAAACATTCTCATACTTCTGATTTATTTCAGTGTATAAAACATAATGACCAAAGGAATGAAATGCATTGAAATGATCTGGTGTTAAAATGATTCATAGGTGCGGGTGGCGTGGCGGTGGGTATAGGATTGTGGGATGTATCCAGGGGAAGAGGCCTTTATCTATGACAGCCTGGACCTTAGCGGGATCCATCTTAATGCCTTCAGCGGAAATAACAGAACCGAGAAATGTGACGGAGGAGGCATGAAAAGTGCACTTCTCAGCCTTCACAAAAAGACAATTCTCTAAAAGGCGCTGGAGGACACGTCGAACGTGCTGAACATGAATCTGGAGTGACGGTGAAAAAATCAGGATATCGTCAAGGTAAACGAAAACAAAGATGTTCAGCATGTCTCTCAGGACATCATTGACTAATGCCTGAAAGACAGCTGGAGCGTTAGCGAGGCCGAAAGGAAGAACCCGGTATTCAAAGTGCCCTAACGGAGTGTTAAACGCCGTCTTCCACTCTTCCCCCTCCCTGATGCGCACGAGATGGTAAGCGTTACGAAGGTCCAACTTAGTGAAAAACCTGGCTCCCTGCAGGATCTCGAAGGCTGAGGACATAAGAGGAAGCGGATAACGATTCTTCACTGTTATGTCATTCAGCCCTCGATAATCTATGCAGGGGCGCAGGGACCCGTCCTTCTTCTTAACAAAAAAAAACCCCGCTCCGGCGGGAGAGGAGGAGGGGACTATGGTACCGGCGGCAAGAGCTACAGACAAATAATCTTCGAGAGCCTTACGTTCGGGAGCCGACAGAGAGTATAATCTACCCCGGGGGGGAGTGGTTCCCGGAAGGAGATCAATACTACAATCATACGACCGGTGTGGAGGAAGAGAGGTGGCCCTGGACCGACTGAACACCGTGCGCAGATCGTGATATTCCTCCGGCACCCCTGTCAAATCACCAGGCTCCTCCTGTGAAGAAGAGACAGAGGAAACAGGAGGGATAGCAGACATTAAACATTTCACATGACAAGAGACGTTCCAGGAGAGGATAGAATTACTAGACCAATTAATAGAAGGATTATGACAAACTAGCCAGGGATGGCCCAAAACAACAGGTGTAAAAGGTGAACGAAAAATTAAAAAAGAAATGGTTTCGCTATGATTACCAGAGACAGTGAGGGTTAAAGGTAGCGTCTCACGCTGAATCCTGGGGAGAGGACTACCATCCAAGGCGAACAAGGCCGTGGGCTCCCTTAACTGTCTGAGAGGAATGTCATGTTCCCGAGCCCAGGTCTCGTCCATAAAACAGCCCTCCGCCCCAGAGTCTATTAAGGCACTGCAGGAAGCTGACGAACCGGTCCAGCGTAGATGGACCGACAAGGTAGTGCAGGATCTTGAAGGAGAGACAGGAGTAGTAGCGCTCACCAGTAGCCCTCCGCTTACTGATGAGCTCTGGCTTTTACTGGACATGAAGTGACAAAATGACCAGCGGAACCGCAATAGAGACAGAGGCGGTTGGTGATTCTCCGTTCCCTCTCTTTAGTCGAGATGCGGATACCTCCCAGCTGCATAGGCTCAGCACCCGAGCCGGCAGAGGAAGATGGTAGTGATGCGGAGAGGGGGGCAACGGAGAACGCGAGGCTCCTTTCCACGAGCTCGGTGACGAAGATCAACCCGTCGCTAGGAGACTGTATGGCTGCCTGCTAGCCTGAACGCTGCCTGACTGCCTGCTGGCCTGCTAGCCCCCTGGCCTCTCCAAGGGCCCGGCCCCTGGACCATAATCCACCATGAATTAATCATGGTCCTAAGAGTTAACCAGGCCTGGGGGGCCGAGGGCTCGGGGCCTGTGTGTGTGTGTGTGTGTGTGTGTGTGTGTGTGTGTGTGTGTGTGTGTGTGTGTGTGTGTGTGTGTGTGTGTGTGTGTGTGTGTGTGTGTGTGGAGGATAGGACTCTCCTGAGCCCCAGGGCTTAGCCCCAGCACTAACACTACGCACTGCCACCCACACTGGGGCCATGGCTCTTTAAATTCAAATATCCTATTGATCGTGCATTGGCTATTGGTTCAAACTGACCTTGTAGTCGAGTTAAAAATAAATGCAGCCTTAACTGCGTTGAATGATTTTAAATGACACTTCGAATTCCTTGAACGAGTGGATTTTAACATACGTAGCTCACACTTTATTAAATGGGTCACTAGTCACTTTAATAAAGCCACTTTAGTAATGTTTACATATCATGCATTACTCATCTCATATGTATATACTGTATTTCATACCATCTATTGTATCTTGACCATGATGCTCGGTCATTGCTCATCTCATATGTATATACTGTATTTCATACCATCTATTGTATCTTGACCATGATGCTCAGTCATTGCTCATCTCATATGTATATACTGTATTTCATACCATCTATTGTATCTTGACCATGATGCTCGGTCATCGCTTATCCATATATGTATATGTACATATTCTTATTCCATTCCTTTACTTAGATTGGTGTGTATTAGGTAGTTGTTGTGGAATTGTTAGATTACATGTTAGATACTGCTGCACTGTTGGAACTAGAAGCAAAAGCATTTCGCTACACTCGCAATAACATCTGCTAACCATGTGTATGTGACCAATAAAATGCGATTAGATTTGATTTGAGCCTCTGGAGCTTGGGTTAGGAAGGGAGGAAGCAGAGAGACGGGTGGACATGATGGTTTACAGTAGTGCAGGGCCAGGATGGAACAACCAAAGACGATATGCCCCAGCAGACAGATGCCACGATAGTTCTGCACTGTAGCCAAACTGAGAGGTTTTTACAGCTCCGCTCCATATGAGTAGCATTTGGCTTGTGCTTTTAATGCAGAGGGGCTCGGCTGGAAGTGCACTCTCCTCTGAGTGGACTGGGTAAGCAAACAAACACATGGCATGGCGCACGTCTTCATTTTCTGCCTCAAACAAATGACATGTCTAGGAATGGATTCTGAACCAAACCAGAATACTAATCAATGGAACAGGCCGGTTGAGCAGACTGATTTTCTTAGTTGTGTTTACATATTGAGCTGCTGGGCCAGGGTGATGTCCAGCCATGCAGCTGCCTGGCAGGCTACTGCTGCTTTCTGCTGACTGGCAGGGCAGGCAAGCAGGCAGAGAGAAGGAGGGCGAGAACAGTCTGCCTCGCTATCTGCTGCTTGTGGTCCTCAACTACAGATGTAGGATCTTAATTTGATTACTTTGTTGCAGGAAAAAAAGACTAGCTTTGTGATTTACATAAATTCACTGAAAATGGACACTAACACATGGTTATATTAACAATATTGCACTTTTCATGTTTACTACTTTTGGCCAGCTAATTGCCTAACCACTGATCAAGCAACATTATGGACTAAATGTTAAAATCCGGTTACTGCAGAATTATTTTGCCGTGACAATATAGGTCAAATTAAGATCTTACATCTGTACTGAGCGCTAGCTAGCTGACTGCATTCATATGTACACAGTAACTGTAGCAACATCATTTGATAGACCTAATGAAGCCTGTACTGGATTCTGATGATCTTCTAAAGTCACATATCTCACTCAAGGACCACTGATGTAGATAGAGCTAAGGCAACTATAATGCAACTTTTTTTCATGGATACCAGTAGACAAATACTCACCAGTACTCATGACACGTGAAAGGTAAAATGATGAGATAGCTGTCATCATCTACCAAGAAGACCTTTAATACTCGTGGTCAGGAAAGATGGACATTTAAAAGGAAGCACTGATGTGACCTGTAAAAGCTACAGCGTATAGCAACGATACATTGCTAGTAGATGCTTCTAAAAGTGGAGGATATAGTCATTGGTTTCACCCTGGGGTTGTCCTGATGGCACAGTATGTTAGCGTGGGGTTGTACTGATTAACACAGAGCATGGACTGTATCTGCACCATCTGACAGACTAGAAGAGAGATTCATTTGTCATTCAGCACTTGGAGAGGGACTGCTGTGTTGTAGCTAGGGGCAATGGTTCCCTCGATGAGTTGGTGGTTTCTTTGTACTGTGCCAGTAACATTTCCACTAATACAGTGAAGTTCTCCCTATTCAGTCATATTTGAGAACATCATATGAATGTAGGCCTACACAGAACAACACCCCCAGCAGTCTGGCAGATAACATACTGCAGATGTGATGGGATTGTGTTCATGAGAATTGCATTGTCTTTATTTATTTATTTTGTATGAGTAAATATTTCTTGAAATAAACACCGGTAAGTAATCTAAGTATTCATATTTTTCATATTAATATTTCATATTAAGTCAGTAGACTTGGTTGAGCTTTTCAGCAATATAAAATATCCGCTCCAACATTATCAGAGTGTATTAATTGAAGCAGGTAAGCACAGCTACAGAATGCCCTTATCACCCCGTGACTGCTGTGTGGTAATGTGAGGCTCCAGGTGTTTGTTGCCATGTTAATGTACAAAGGCACATGGCAGCACAGCGTGTTTAATTAAAGCAATCCCTGATTATCCAAAGAGGCAAATACCTGGATTAGAGAGAGATTTGCAACTCAAACCTGAGACATTGCTAATCAATTTAAAGCCATTAGACAATTAATTTACTTTTGTGAGTACTGCGGATATTGCATGGACTAATCTGGCCTGTAGTTGTCACTCGGTGTACTGATGAGTATTGAACACACGGTGTACAAGGTTGACTGGAATGGGTCTGAGCACTAAGCATGTATGCTGGATGGGAATAAACTACACCAACACTGTTTCCTGTTTGGTACCTGTATGTATGTATGTGTGTGTGTGATTGAGTTTGTGTGTGTGTGTATGCATGTGTATGCATGTGTGCGTGCATGGAAACAAGAGGATGCTCATATAAACATGCTGAATAACAGCTTTCAGAACATTTAGGCTAAAAATAGAAAATGGTTTGTACATAATCCCTAACCAATAAATGTTCTTTATTTTAGGTATCTGAAAGCATCCACTTTGATTTGCTTCTGCAAGCGGAAACAGTTCCTCCAATTTTAACACGAACTCCCAGCAGTTTTGGGGAATGTGCTCTTTGCTCAACACAGTGTCCTTTACCTTAGAAAAATCTGACAGGATATTTCGCCCTTTTTTTAAACATTCATTCCAATTAAAGCAGGCTTGTGCAAGTGCAGCCAAGCAGCTCTGTTATTCAATTCTATTAGAATGCATAAAGCAGTGGCATGCAACCATGCAGTTAACAGGAATTAAAACCATAGGCAAGATGACGGATTACACAGAACATTGTGTGTGTGTGTGTGTGTGTGTGTGTGTGTGCGTGCGTGCGTGTGTGTGTGCGTGCGTGCGTTTGTGCGTGTGTGTGCCTGCGTATTGTGGCATGTATCTACTGTTTGTCAGTATTTATGTTATGTGCAAATGAATAATACATAAAGTCAATATAGTCTAAACACAAAATATATCAGTAGGGGCATTCCTGTAGCATTTCTTTGAATGCACTTGTCATTTCACAACGTTCCTCAGCTACAGTCATGTGTGATGTATGTTAAAAGGTTTTTAGAGGAGTAGAAGGAGCTGTATGATTCTACTTGTGCTGCAGTGGAGGCTGGTGGGAGGAGCTATAGTAGAACAGGATCATTGTAATGGCTGGAATAGAATAAATGGAACAGAGTCAAACGTGGTTTCCATATGTTTGATACCGTTCCATTAATTCCATTCCTCCGATGTGCTCTGTTTATGGGAATATGACAGTTGGCTGTCATTAATCATAGCAACTGTAGAAGACCTGAATAGCAGATCCTTATGGTAATCTTTAATTTAAACATATTTTGTCATTTTTATTTATAGATACCGTGAAGAAGTGATTGAGATGGGGAGATTGAGGAGAGGGGTATAGAATGGAAAGTGGCGCAGTCAGAGTTTCAACATGCCAGTGTGTGATTTGGGGGCAGCAGCATTACCTACCACTAGATCAGAACCCAGCACTCATTATGCTGTTATAATTGTATAGTTTGAGCATTCAAGATATAATCAGCATTGTTATACTAGGCCCATATGTCTACAAGCACTAATACTGTATATAGGCCTCTGCAGATGGTTTGTAGACTGGCAATAAGTTGGATAACAACATGCGTGTGCAATGAGTGAGTGTGGCAGCATTGGGTTTTACGGGCGTCTCTAGACTCTACATCTGTAAAATGAGACTGTCCTGACACACCCCTTCTCAGCTACAGCAGAACCTTTACAGAGTGGACTAGCCATGCAGTTAATTAGAAACAAAAGCTGGAAATAATTAATTAGACTTCAATTCCTGTCTTTTTTTACCACTCCTGCCAAACTTTATAATGGGAAAGATTGGCTTCCAGAATTACTGTACATAGAAAATAAATCATTAAAGTTCAAGTCAGGGGGAGGTCTGTAAGATGAATGGGAATGATATTCCTCATCGTCGCTGTAGTCTTTCTGTGTGTGGTGGAGGGTCTGTAGGTGGTTTGCAGTCTTTCTGCGTGTGGTGGAGGGACTATAGGTGGTTTGGAGTCTTTCTGTGTGTGGTGGAGGGTCTGTAGGTGGTTTGGAGTCTTTCTGCGTGTGGTGGAGGGACTATAGGTGGTTTGGAGTCTTTTTGTGTGTGGTGGAGGGTCTGTAGGTGGTTTGCAGTCTTTCTGCGTGTGGTGGAGGGACAGTCTTTCTGTGTGTGGTGGAGGGTCTGTAGGTGGTTTGGAGTGCGTGTGGTGGAGGGACTATAGGTGGTTTGGAGTCTTTTTGTGTGTGGTGGAGGGTCTGTAGGTGGTTTGCAGTCTTTCTGCGTGTGGTGGAGGGACTATAGGTGGTTTGGAGTCTTTCTGTGTGTGGTGGAGGGTCTGTAGGTGGTTTGGAGTCTTTCTGCGTGTGGTGGAGGGACTATAGGTGGTTTGGAGTCTTTCTGTGTGTGGTGGAGGGTCTGTAGGTGGTTTGGAGTCTTTATGTGTGTGGTGGAGGGTCTGTAGGTGGTTTGGAGTCTTTCTGTGTGTGGTGGTCTGCAGGTGGTCTGGAGTCTTTCTGTGTGTGGTGGAGGGTCTGTAGGTGGTTTGGAGTCTTTCTGTGTGTGGTGGAGGGTCTGTAGGTGGTCTGGAGTCTTTCTGTGTGTGGTGGAGGGTCTGTAGGTGGTCTGGAGTCTTTCTGTGTGTGGTGGAGGGTCTGTAGGTGGTTTGGAGTCTTTCTGTGTGTGGTGGTCTGTAGGTGGTCTGGATTCTTTTTGTGTGTGGTGGAGGGTCTGTAGGTGGTCTGGATTCTTTATGTGTGTGGTGGGGGGTCTGTAGGTGGTTTGGAGTCTTTCTGTGTGTGGTGGAGGGTCTGTAGGTGGTCTGGAGTCTTTCTGTGTGTGGTGGAGGGTCTGTAGGTGGGAGTCTTTCTGTGTGGTGGAGGGTCTGTAGGGGGTTTGGAGTCTTTCTGTGTGTGGTGGTCTGTAGGTGGTATGGATTCGTTCTGTGTGTGGTGGAGGGTTTGTAGGTGGTCTGGAGTCTTTCTGTGTGTGGTGGAGGGTCTGGAAGGTGGTCTGGAGTATTTATGTGTGTGGTGGAGGGTCTGTAGGTGGTCTGGAGTCTTTCTGTGTGTGGTGGAGGGTCTGTAGGTGGTCTGGAGTCTTTCTGTGTGTGGTGGAGGGTCTGTACGTGGTCTGGAGTCTTTCTGTGTGTGGTGGAGGGTCTGTTGGTGGTCTGGAGTCTTTCTGTGTGTGGTGGAGGGTCTGTTGGTGGTCTGGAGTCTTTCAGTGTGTGGTGGAGGGTCTGTTGGTGGTCTGGAGTCTTTCTGTGTGTGGTGGAGGGTCTGTGGGTGGTTTGGAGTCTTTCTGTGTGGTGGAGGGTCTATAGGTGGTTTGGAGTCTTTCTGTGTGTGGTGGAGGGTCTGTAGGTGGTTTGGAGTCTTTCTGCGTGTGGTGGAGGGACTATAGGTGGTTTGGAGTCTTTTTGTGTGTGGTGGAGGGTCTGTAGGTGGTTTGCAGTCTTTTTGTGTGTGGTGGAGGGACTATAGGTGGTTTGGAGTCTTTCTGTGTGTGGTGGAGGGTCTTTAGGTGGTTTGGAGTCTTTCTGCGTGTGGTGGAGGGACTATAGGTGGTTTGGAGTCTTTTTGTGTGTGGTGGAGGGTCTGTAGGTGGTTTGGAGTCTTTATGTGTGTGGTGGAGGGTCTGTAGGTGGTTTGGAGTCTTTCTGTGTGTGGTGGTCTGCAGGTGGTCTGGAGTCTTTCTGTGTGTGGTGGAGGGTCTGTAGGTGGTTTGGAGTCTTTCTGTGTGTGGTGGAGGGTCTGTAGGTGGTTTGGAGTCTTTCTGTGTGTGGTGGTCTGTAGGTGGTCTGGATTCTTTTTGTGTGTGGTGGAGGGTCTGTAGGTGGTCTGGATTCTTTATGTGTGTGGTGGGGGGTCTGTAGGTGGTTTGGAGTCTTTCGGTGTGTGGTGGAGGGTCTGTAGGTGGTCTGGAGTCTTTCTGTGTGTGGTGGAGGGTCTGTAGGTGGTTTGGAGTCTTTCTGTGTGGTGGAGGGTCTGTAGGGGGTTTGGAGTCTTTCTGTGTGTGGTGGTCTGTAGGTGGTATGGATTCGTTCTGTGTGTGGTGGAGGGTTTGTAGGTGGTCTGGAGTCTTTCTGTGTGTGGTGGAGGGTCTGTAGGTGGTCTGGAGTATTTATGTGTGTGGTGGAGGGTCTGTAGGTGGTCTGGAGTCTTTCTGTGTGTGGTGGAGGGTCTGTAGGTGGTCTGGAGTCTTTCTGTGTGTGGTGGAGGGTCTGTACGTGGTCTGGAGTCTTTCTGTGTGTGGTGGAGGGTCTGTTGGTGGTCTGGAGTCTTTCTGTGTGTGGTGGAGGGTCTGTTGGTGGTCTGGAGTCTTTCTGTGTGTGGTGGAGGGTCTGTTGGTGGTCTGGAGTCTTTCTGTGTGTGGTGGAGGGTCTGTAGGTGGTTTGGAGTCTTTCTGTGTGGTGGAGGGTCTGTAGGGGGTTTGGAGTCTTTCTGTGTGTGGTGGAGGGTCTGTAGGTGGTTTGGAGTCTTTCTGCGTGGTGGAGGGTCTATAGGGGGTTTGGAGTCTTTCTGTGTGTGGTGGAGGGTCTGTAGGTGGTCTGGAGTCTTTCTGTGTGTGGTGGAGGGTCTGTACGTGGTCTGGAGTCTTTCTGTGTGTGGTGGAGGGTCTGTTGGTGGTCTGGAGTCTTTCTGTGTGTGGTGGAGGGTCTGTAGGTGGTCTGGAGTATTTATGTGTGTGGTGGAGGGTCTGTAGGTGGTCTGGAGTCTTTCTGTGTGTGTTGGAGGGTCTGTATTTGGTCCGGAGTCTTTCTGTGTGTGGTGGAGGGTCTGTAGGTGGTCCGGAGTCTTTCTGTGTGTGGTGGAGGGTCTGTAGGTGGTCTGGAGTCTTTCTGTGTGTGTTGGAGGGTCTGTAGGTGGTCCGGAGTCTTTCTGTGTGTGGTGGAGGGTCTGTAGGTGGTCTGGAGTCTTTCTGTGTGTGGTGGAGGGTCTGTAGGTGGTTTGGAGTCTTTCTGTGTGGTGGAGGGTCTGTAGGGGGTTTGGAGTCTTTCTGTGTGTTGTGGTCTGTAGGTGGTATGGAGTCTTTCTGTGTGTGGTGGAGGGTTTGTAGGTGGTCTGGAGTCTTTCTGTGTGTGGTGGAGGGTCTGTAGGTGGTCTGGAGTATTTATTTGTGTGGTGGAGGGTCTGTAGGTGGTCTGGAGTCTTTCTGTGTGTGGTGGAGGGTCTGTAGGTGGTCTGGAGTCTTTCTGTGTGTGGTGGAGGGTCTGTACGTGGTCTGGAGTCTTTCTGTGTGTGGTGGAGGGTCTGTTGGTGGTCTGGAGTCTTTCTGTGTGTGGTGGAGGGTCTGTACGTGGTCTGGAGTCTTTCTGTGTGTGGTGGAGGGTCTGTTGGTGGTCTGGAGTCTTTCTGTGTGTGGTGGAGGGTCTGTTGGTGGTCTGGAGTCTTTATGTGTGTGGTGGAGGGTCTGTTGGTGGTCTGGAGTCTTTCTGTGTGTGGTGGAGGGTCTGTAGGTGGTTTGGAGTCTTTCTGTGTGGTGGGGGGTCTGTACGGGGTTTGGAGTCTTTCTGTGTGTGGTGGAGGGTCTGTAGGTGGTCTGGAGTCATTCTGTGTGTGGTGGAGAGTCTGTAGGTGGTCTGGAGTCTTTCTGTGTGTGGTGGAGGGTCTGTTGGTGGTCTGGAGTCTTTCTGTGTGTGGTGGAGGGTCTGTTGGTGGTCTGGAGTCTTTCTGTGTGTGATGGAGGGTCTGTTGGTGGTCTGGAGTCTTTCTGTGTGTGGTGGACGGTCTGTTGGTGGTCTGGAGTCTTTCTGTGTGTGGTGGAGGGTCTGTTGGTGGTATGGAGCCTTTCTGTGTGTGGTGGAGGGTCTGTTAGTGGTCTGGAGTCTTTTTGTGTGGTGGAGGGTCTGTAGGTGGTCTGGAGTCTTTCTGTGTGTGGTGGATGGTCTGTAGGTGGTCTGGAGTCTTTCTGTGTGTGGTGGAGGGTCTGTAGGTGGTCTGGAGTCTTTCTGTGTGTGGTGGAGGGTCTGTAGGTGGTCCGGAGTCTTTCTGTGTGTGGTGGAGGGTCTGTAGGTGGTCTGGAGTCTTTCTGTGTGTGGTGGAGGGTCTTTAGGTGGTCTGGAGTCTTTCTGTGTGTGGTGGAGGGTCTGTTGGTGGTCAAGCCATAAGACTGCTGAACAATTCATAAAATTGCCACTGGACAACTTACATTCACCCCCCCCCACTCCTCCCCCTCCCCCTTTGTACACTGCTGCTACTTGCTGTTTGTTTGTTACCTATGCATATTCACTTCACCCCCACCTACATGTACAGATTACCTAAACTAGCCTGTACCCCTGCACTCTGACTCGGTACCGGTGCCCCCTGTATTTAGCCTCGTTATTGTTATTCTTATTGTGTTACTTTTTATTATGACTTTTTATTTTAGTCTACTTGGTAAATATTTTCTTCTTCTTGAACTGCACTGTTGGTTAACCATGGCTGGCTGGCATTATGAGGAGATATTCATGAACTTTTCTAAAAGGGGATGTTGGACCCTTTGTCTTGTTTTATTTTGCAGAGTGGTGTGAGGATGTGGGGGGGGGGGGCAGTGAGACAGACGCCTCACACTTGAGCTGAGATATTGTGATTTGTGGCAATGTGTTATTTTGCATTGCCATGTTTGTTTATTCCAATTACAGGCATTATGTGTAGGCGGGAGCCACTCAAGCCTGTGATCACATCTAGATGCAGATGCTTCCACCCACCCTGGCTGATGGACGTGGAGTGGTCTAGGAGAGCTAGTGAAGCATTTGGGGCCAATGTGGGCTCTCGCTGGAGAACAGGAGCCTGAAGGGCCCTCCCTCTACCCAGGACAAGAGTCTCCGCGTTGGGCATGGAGATGTGGGCCAAGGAGCCATGGAGGGGGGTAAGGTAGAACCAGTGCCCATTCTCTTCACCTGCTTTAACCTCAATGAATTCCCCTTCTGTCAGGCTAGTTTACCATTAACCATATAATGGGCCTCCTCAAAGCCAATGCTTTCCAATATAATAAACAGTTGCCACACCAAGAGGCTGTTGAATGAAATGGCTGTTAGTTTGTGGATAAATCATTGTCACAAGGTTTGTTGACACAAACTTTGTTTTGCCCAACCTGAATATATTTAAAAAGGGAACATGGAACTGATAATGGGGTGTAATTGATGAGCAGGTAAGGAATAATGGGGTGTAATTGATGAGCAGGTAAGGAACAATGGGGTGTAATTGATGAGCAGGTAAGGAACAATGGGGTGTAATTGATGAGCAGGTAAGGAACAATGGGGTGTAATTGATGAGCAGGTAAGGAACAATGGGGTATAATTGATGAGCAGGTAAGGAATAATGGGTTGTAATTGATGAGCAGGTAAGGAACAATGGGGTGTAATTGATGAGCAGGTAAGGAATAATGGGGTGTAATTGATGAGCAGGTAAGGAACAATGGGGTATAATTGATAAGCAGGTAAGGAATAATGGGGTGTAATTGATGAGCAGGTAAATAATAATGGGGTGTAATTGATGAGCAGGTAAGGACCAATGGTGTGTAATTGATGAGCAGGTAAGGAACAATGGGGTGTACTTGATGAGCAGGTAAGGAACAATGGGGTGTAATTGATGAGCAGGTAAGGAACAATGGGGTGTAATTGATGAGCAGGTAAGGAACAATGGGGTGTAATTGATGAGCAGGTAAGGAACAATGGGGTGTAATTGATGAGCAGGTAAGGAACAATGGGGTGTAATTGATGAGCAGGTAAGGAACAATGTGGTGTAATTGATGTGCAGGTAAGGAACAATGAGGTGTAATTGATGAGCAGGTAAGGAACAATGGGGTGTAATTGATGAGCAGGTAAGGAATAATGGGGTGTAATTGATGAGCAGGTAAAGAATAATGGGGGGTCATTGATGAGCAGGTAAGGAACAATGGTGTGTAATTGATGAGCAGGTAAGGAACAATGGGGTGTAATTGATGAGCAGGTAAGGAACAATGGGGTGTAATTGATGAGCAGGTAAGGAACAATGGGGTGTAATTGATGAGCAGGTAAGGAACAATGGGGTGTAATTGATGAACAGGTAAGGAATAATGGGGTGTAATTTATGAGCAGGTAAGGAATAATGGGGTGTAATTTATGAGCAGGTAAGGAACAATGGGGTGTAATTGATGAGCAGTTAAGGAATAATGGGGTGTAATTGATGAGCAGGTAAGGAACAATGGGGTGTAATTGATGAGCAGGTAAGGAACAATGGGGTGTAATTGATGAGCAGGTAAGGAACAATGGGGTGTAATTGATGAGCAGGTAAGGAACAATGGGGTGTAATTGATGAGCAGGTAAGGAACAATGGGGTGTAATTGATGAGCAGGTAAGGAACAATGGGGTGTAATTGATGAGCAGGTAAGGAACAATGGGGTGTAATTGATGAGCAGGTAAGGAACAATGGGGTGTAATTGATGAGCAGGTAAGGAACAATGGGGTGTAATTGATGAGCAGGTAAGGAACAATGGGGTGTAATTGATGAGCAGGTAAGGAACAATGGGGTAAAATTGATGAGCAGGTAAGGAACAATGGGGTAAAATTGATGAGCAGGTAAGGAACAATGGGGTGTAATTGATGAGCAGGTAAGGAACAATGGGGTATAATTGATGAGCAGGTAAGGAACAATGGGGTGTAATTGATGAGCAGGTAAGGAACAATGGGGTGTAATTGATGAGCAGGTAAGAAACAATGGGGTGTAATTGATGA